>NC_057813.1:686932882-686986009 GCF_018294505.1 Triticum aestivum | reverse complement strand
CACCAAGCTCGAGTTCTTGGCCGAGCTGCACGATGTGCGTGACTCCCGCATAGGCCCATGGCTCCTCGGCGGTGACTTCAACATGATACTCTCGGCGGCCGAGAAGAGCAATGCAAACATCAACCATCGCATCATGGGTAGATTTTGTCGATTCATTGCGGATGAGGAGCTCCGTGACTTATACATGCACGGCCGCCGTTATACGTGGTCTAATGAGCGCGACAACCCGACCCTAGTCCGCAACGACCGCATCCTCTGCACCTCCGGTTGGGAGACTGCCCACCCCCATTGCCTTCTCCAGTGCCTCTCTTCGGCCGCCTCGGATCGCTGCCCGCTCTTGATCGACTGTGTGGCGCGGCCGCCCGGGGCTAGACGCTTCCACTTCGAGCGATTCTGGCCTAAGCTTCATGGCTTCCACGATGTGGTTTCTGCGGCTTGGACATCCTCCGCGCCTGACGCCGACTGAGGGAGTCCTGGACTAGGGGGTGTCCAGATAGCTGAACTATCATCATCGGCCGGACTCCAAGACTATGAAGATACAAGATTAAAGACTTCATCCCGTGTCCGGATGGGACTTTCCTTGGCGTGGAAGGCAAACTTGGCGATACGGATACGTAGATCTCCTACCATTGTAACCGACTTTGTGTAACCCTAGCCCTCTCCGGTGTCTATATAAACCGGATGGTTTTAGTCCTTAGGACAACAACAATAACAACAATCATACCATAGGCTAGCTTCTAGGGTTTAGCCTCCTTGATCTCATGGTAGATCTACTCTTGTAATACCAAGCAGGACGTAGGGTTTTACCTCCATCAAGAGGGCCCAAACCTGGGTAAAACATCGTGTCCCTTGTCTCCTGTTACCATCCGCCTAGACGCACAGTTCGGGACCCCCTAACCGAGATCCGCCGGTTTTGACACCGACACCGACCCTTTCAGAAGGATCGTGACACGTCTCAAGGCCACGGCGAGACAGTTGCAGCATTGGAGTGCAAGCATGATTGGCAACGTCTCCTTGTAACTCAAGGTTGCGCGCGAGCTCATTGCGCATCTTGACGCGGCGCAAGACTCCAGGCAGCTCTCCCCGCTCGAGTCCTGGTTGCGTCGGAAGCTCAAGGCTTCGTACCTGGGTCTGCCCTCCCTCGAGAGATCGATCGCACGTCAACGGGTGCGTCTTTCCTGGCTACGTAGCGATGACCCCGCGCTATCCTACTACAAGATCCATGCGGCACACCGCAAGCAGCGCAACCTTATACGAGCCTCCATGTGGGATCCACCACTATCACTGATCACGACGCTATGGTCACCGCCGCCTTGGACCACTTCTCCGAGGTGCTCGGCACCGCTTCAGAGTGTGACATCACGCTTGATCTCCATGCTCTCCACGTTCCGCAGTTCGACCTGCTCGGGCTGGACGCCCCATTCACTGATGACGAGATTTGGGATGCCGTCAAAAGCTTGCCGACCGAAAAGGCGCCCGACCCCGATGGCTTCACTGTGTCGTCGCCGATAGGCTCGATGGCTCCTTCGATCATCAACAACGACGCGGTCCAGGGTGAGACTTTTCCCCCCGGACAGATCTTCGTATTCGGAGGCTTTGCATTGCGGGCCAATTCGGTTGGCCATCTGGAGCAGATCGAAAGCTACGCCCCTGGCCGTCAGGTCAGATTTGGAAGTCTAAACTTCACGGTTGACATCCCCGAAGACTTGATCTTCAATGGATTCGAGCCACAGCCGAGCGTGCCGCACTGTCACGATGGGCATGATTTAGCTCCGCTGCCGGACAGTGCCCTGGAGGCCGCACACGAGTCCGCTCCGACCCTTGATTCGGAGCCGGCCGCGCAGATCGAGGACGGATGGTTAGACACCGCCTCGGGGGCTGCAACCTCTACGGCGATAGAGCCGAATACTCACTTTGTCCCTTCTGAAGCTCGCGACTCGAAGGTGCCGGACTCCTTGCCGGACTCTGAACCTCCCGCGCCCCCATCAATCGAATCCGATTGGGCTCCGATCATGGAGTTCGCCGCTGCGGACATCTATCAACACTCACCTTTTGGCGATGTTTTGAGCTCGCTAAAATATCTCTCGTTATCAGGAGAGCCCTGGCCGGACTGCGGTCAGGACTGCTGGGATGCAGACGACGAAGAAATTCAAGACCCACCCACACTGTCGAAGATTTAACCGAGAAGCTAGACTTCGACTCCGGAGACATCGACGGTATGGACGACGATGCCAGAGACGACCAAGAACCAGCGCCTACTGGGCACTGGAAAGCCACCTCAACTCATGACGTATACATGGTGGATACACCAAAAGGAAGTGATGACGAGGAACAACGGGATGCGGCGAAGGATAATTCCCCCGAAAAACAACAAAAACAGCGACGCAAGCGCCGCCCGAAGTCCCGCCTCGATAACAACGGCACCCATATAGACCCAGCCGTAGAGCAGGGCGACCCAGTGGACGAGCAACCCATTCCCGGCGAAAACACTAGTCCAGGCGATGTCACGCCGGACACATCACCAGAGCATAAGAACCTTCACAGAAGACTCGTCGACACTGCAAGGAGTTTGAAGAAGCAAAAACGGAAGCTCAAGACGGCGGAAGACGTACTCAGAATGAGATGGAGCAAAGTACTCAAGACCGTAGATAAGTACGGCGATAGTCACCACACAAAGAGCTACCCGAAGCGCAAACTGTTGCCTGAATTTGACGAGGAGGCCGTAGAGCCCCCACAGTCAAAAAAGAAAGAGGCCGCCTGGCTGGGTAAACGACCAGATCACAGGCCAAGAGCGGCAAGTGGCGCCACACACAATCCGGCACATTTCCCAAATAAAGATCCTAGCAAAAAGGATGGCCCAGTCAGGTCCATCTATGGGCCAAAAAAGAAGGCTCCAGGAAGAAACACAACCCGCCGAGTGTGCGAAGATAACGCCACACCTAAATACAGGGGCGCCGCACACCCACTATGCTTCACCAATGAGGTACTGGATCATGAATTTCCAGCGGGATTCAAGCCCATAAACATAGAGGCATATGACGGAACAACAGACCCCGGAGTCTGGATTGAGGATTATATCCTACACATACATATGGCTAGAGGAGACGATCTCCACGCCATAAAATACCTACCCCTCAAGCTCAAAGGGCCAGCTCGGCATTGGCTCAAAAGTCTCCCAGAAAATACCATTGGAAGTTGGGAAGAGCTTGAGGATGTGTTTCGAGCAAATTTCCAGGGAACTTATGTCCGCCCCCCGGACGCAGACGATTTAAGTCACATAGCTCAACAGCCCGGGGAGTCAGCACGCAAATTCTGGAACAGGTTCCTCACCAAAAAGAACCAAATAGTCAACTGTCCAGACGCTGAAGCCTTAGCAGCCTTTAAACATAACGTCCGAGACAAATGGCTCGCCAGACACCTCGGCCAGGAAAAACCTAGAACAATGGCTGCACTAACAAGCATCATGACCTGCTTTTGCGCGGGAGAAGACAGCTGGCTAGCAAGATGCAGCACCAGCGACCCGAGTACATCCGAGGTCAGGGATGGAAACGGGAAACCACGGCGCAGAAAAGATCAGCGCAGGAATAAAGATGGCGGCCCAAATAGCACGGCGGTCAACGCCGGATTCAAAAGCTCCCGGCCGAATAACAAAACAATGCCCCTTAAGGACAACAGTGATGAGCTATCCAACCTAAACAAAACCATGGATATGATATGTCAAATCCACAGTACCCCCGGGAAGCCTGCAAACCATACCCACAGAGATTGTTGGGTCTTCAAACAGTCCGGTCGACTTAACGCCGAATACAAGGGGCTCAACACACCAAGCGAAGACGATAGCAAATCCCACAGGCAGCAGACCGGAGCACAGAAGACTTTCCCACTAGAGGTCAAAACAGTGAACTCACTTCATGTGATAAACTGTGCGGAAGCAATATAAACCTGCTATACTAGGACACCATCCGCAGAATGGGGATAGACCCTACCAAAATTCGCCATAGCAACACTTCCTTCAAAAGAGTGAGGCCAGGCCCTTATGCCAAATGTACAGGCTCTGTACTACTAAAAGTTGTGTTCGGTTCACCCGACAAATCCCGTTGCGAAAAGCTAATCTTCCATATCGCCCCATTCAAAAGTAGCCATAAATCGCTACTAGGACGCGAAGCTTTCGCCCGCTTTAACGCAATACCGCATTTACGCGTTTCTTGCACACAAGGTGCCCGGTCCACGCGGCATCATCCCATTAAAGGGAAACTCCGAGTGTCCCTCGACCACGGAAAATGTGAGACCGCCTTGACAGCCGCACATTAATCCAACTTTGCTGATGAAAGCACCTAAAAACAGGTCATTTAGACCTCGGACATGGTTAGGCGAGTCCGGAATAAATAAACAAGGGGCTTCCCAGCCGCACACCTCTTTACAAGGGGCTGCACGTATAAACAATGAGAGCCAATAAAGCTCAATCTTCCCAAAACATACTCTGTTTTAAATACATCTTTCGCATGATATTTTTTCCAAACTAAGTTCTTCTCTTTTACAGATGAATCAGGTGCTACACCCTTCCAGGATACAGCACAATGGAGACACAGGCGCAGACGTGCAGCAGGGACCCGTTACAATGATTCTTTTCAGATTAAGACCATGCGTAAACCTTTCTTATTGTCTCTTGTTGATACTCATCCCCCGGTTTCCCACCATAACCGAGGAGGAGGCTGGCGTTTTGGCATCGGCCGCGTCAGATGTTTTCGCCTGTGCCTGGACATTAGGGGCTTAGGGCACTGTTCTGCCCGTTATCATAAAGTCTGAATACCTTAGGGAGTGTTCGGCGTCTCAAGTTAGGCCTTATATGCATCAGCTCCGAATCATGTCTTTGGTCAAATGTTGGGTTTTCCCGGCTCCTGTGTTTTGCTGCCTTACGTTCCGCTCCATCGGCTAACGCGGCACCAGGAGAACTACTGCGATTGTGCCCCGGTTCGGCCGGGCGAGCACCTCAGTAGAGAAAGCCGAAAACTGACTGTCATGATACAGCGAGAGACTGGTCAACCACTCGATCGACTATTGGAATGTTTAGAATTCCTCCGCTTCGACGAAGGACCGCTTCCCGGTCAGGCACACACGCGCCCCAAGTTTGGAGAGCGCGGTGCCTCTAGGGGCTATATCGTAGCCCCACCATCGAGCTCCTATGGCTAAGTGAAAGTGATAAAGCATTATAGTCCGGTTGCCTAGTTTGCTACGCTATCACCTCCTTCAAAGGACCAAGACGTTGGAATAAGTGTGAAAATGCGCCTTTTTTTTGCAAACACCCCCGCACCATGTGCGTGGGGGCTGAAGCCAAAGACTGCCATCTTTCAGGTTATACATACATATACATTAACGGCCGCACAGGAGATATTTCAATACTTGAACGCACAAGTATAAAAAGTCATTATATTATAAATATGATCTCACAAATCATACACGTCACTTGAACATGACATTTTTTGAGCACTGCGACTCTATTAAATGAGCGCCCGGCAGGACCTCCTGAAAATAGTGCTCGATGGGTAATCGGCTCTCGTCCGAACCCCGGGACGCAACATCGGTGGCATTCATCTCTGCCCAGTATGTCTTAATACGGGCAAGAGCCATCCGTGCACCCTCTATGCAGGCCGACTGCTTCATCGCCTTGATATGCGGCACCGCCCCAAGGAATTGCTGCAATAAACCAAAATAACTTTTCGGCTTGGGCCTTTCCGGCCATAGATGAGCCACCACGTCCGTCATGGCTAGTCCGGACAATCTATTCAGCTCAGCCCACTCAGCTAACTGATCGGTCAACGGCAGTGGACGCTCCAGACTATGGAATTGAGACCAAAACAACTCTTCCATTTGATGATCCTTCTGACTTCGGAAATGCCGAACTGCGTCCGCCACACTCACCGCCAAATCCAGATAGGGATCCTCCAAACTTCACAGATGTCCCAACTGAGCATACCTTGGATCCGTGAATTTCCTACGTAATAGGAAGGGCTTTCCAGCCACCATGTCTCCGGCCTGACGCAGTTCCTCCTTTATAGCCCGCATTGCAGAACGGGCATCCTTGGCTTCGGCGGTGGCCTTCTTCAGGTCCTCTTGCTCCGCTTGGCGTTCTCTTTCAAGAACCTCATAGCGGTCGGTAGCATCTTTTAATTTCATGGCCATTGCGGCCATTTCCTCCCATGCTTCGGCAGTGAGCAGCCTTCTCGGCTTTTAGCCCCTCCGCTGCCTTCAAGGCAGCCGCATCACTTTTTCTGGCTTGGTCCTTGGCTCGAGCAAGCTCCGCCCGAAGGTCTTCCACAGCAGCGGCACCATCTGCATCAAGCATGCACGTTGTAAGGAGTGGGCGTCAGCTCCCTTACCAGGTGACCGCGGAAACACCATCTACCTTGCGACTCGTCAAGTCATTTATTGACCAGCGTGATGTCCGCATCCGCAACGTCGAGTTGCCGCTTCAGTTCGGCAACTCTATCAGTCCGGCTGGCCACCGAACGCTCCGCCACCCGCGTAGTAAAGGCGACATTTCGTAACTAAGGTTATGATCCTCGGCACGCTGTCGCTTTCGACAACATACCGAGTCTCAGGGGCTACTATGTATACAGGGCGCACCCTATGTGCAACATTGTCACAAGGTATGTCATTTTTTTTTTGCGTACCTCAAACCCCTTCAGTAAACTTCCGACGGCCTCATGTAACCCGCTTTCGGCGGATGAGATCCTTTCAATCACCGCACTCATTAACGCGCGGTGATCTTCTGAGAGAGACGCCCTCTCGAGCAAACCCAGCAGCTCCACCGGCCGCACTCCAGTGGGTGCCGAACTCCCAGGCCCCGCCGGACTCGGGGAGACCCTCCATGACGACACCTCAGGGTCGTCCGCCCCGCCTGATGGGTCGGCAAATGGAGGCGTTTCGCTCTCCATCATCTCCGGACGAAGGTCCCCCGAGGATGAGCTCTGCTGGGAAGGGCTGAGATCCGAACTACAAGGTAAACACTTCGGTTATCCTTAGAAATAAAATAGGATTGCCTTTTATTGTAAAACTTCCCTTCTTTCTACTTACGGCTCGCTGGAGGGCTGATTCCTTTGGGGAGACTGTATGGCCGGGACTCCTCCCGGCGCAGGACCTTCCGGTGCAGATTTCTTTCCCTGCTTCGAGGCTTTGGCCTCCGGGTTTGCGGAAGCGGTCCTCTTCTCCCCCTGGAGGGAGGGATTCTTGATTCCCCCCTTACTGAGAGCCTCCTTAATAGAGGTGGTGGTTTCCCTGTTCCCCCCTTCGCCTTCCTCCGAAGGTGGAACCTCCAACATTTTGATTAACACGGGACCCGGCGTGGTCTCAGGGAGGGGGGCCGGACACCGTATCAGTTTTGCTTGCGCTATCCACTCCTGTTCAAGGGATAGCTGGTTAAAAAGCAAATCCATGATAAATAAATGGATGATATGTCCGGTCACAGGGCTACTTACTTGAGTATCCGGGCGATTGCAGCTTAGGCCAGCGTCCTCGGTCAAGCCGGACACACTTCTTGTGATACGAAGAACAGTTTGTACATCTCCACGGGTTTTGTACCCATAAAGTGTTGAAGAGCTCGTGGTCCCTCTGGATTGAATTCCCACAGGCGGAGGGGGCGACGTTTGCAGGGCAGAAGACGCCGAATCAGCATAACCTGCGTCACTACAACCAGATTGATCTCCTTCTCTTGGAGATCTCGAATCCGGCCCTGCAATAGGGGTACGTCCTTGGGCGGCCCCCAGTCGAACCCTTTATTGACCCACGATGTCAATCGTAGTGGAGGTCCCGGGCGAAACGCGGGCAGCGGCCTCTGCCTGCTGCCCCTGGGAGCAGTGATGTAGAACCACTCCTGTTGCCACAAACCGAGCTCCTCCTGAAAAGAGCCCTCAGGCCATGGAGCATCGGCCCTCTTGCTTATGACCGCCCCTCCGCACTCTGCCTGACGCCCCTCGATCATCTTTGGCTCCACATTGAAGGTTTTGAGCCACAAACCAAAGTGAGGGGTAGTGCGGAGGAAGGCTTCGCAAACAACAATAAATGATGAGATATGGAGGATAGACTCCGGAGCCAGGTCGTGGAATTCCAGCCCATAGTAAAACAGGAGCCCCCTCACGAAGGGATCCATCGGGAAACCTAAACCCCGACGGAGGTGAGGTACGAACACAACGCTCTCACCAGGCTCAGGGGTAGGAATGACTTGCCCTTGGGCAGGCAACCTGTGCGAAATCTCGTAGGTTAAGTACCTGGCGTCCCTAAGCTTTAGCACGTCCTCCTTCGTGACGGAGGAGGGCATCCACCGGCCCTGAAGGTCGGAGCCGGACATTATCGAAGGTCCAAAGTACCCGAATCTGGAGCCCGGGGTGTTGGAACTCAGGGCGAGGGGCGAGTTCGATTGAGGATTGAAGAAAAGAACGGGCCTTGGTCTCATTATAAAGGGGGAGAATACCAAGAGCCATCTCCGTGACCGTTTAGAACTCGCCTTCGATGGAGGGGGCGTGGCAACGGGCACGGTTGGGTTACCCACGCCCGTATTGATGAGAATCCCGGAATAAGGGGAACACGATCTCTGCTTCGACAAGACGTGCCAAGGAAACCACTTCGCTAAACGCGCTGAGGCGGTATAATAAAAAACGATTCAAGTAAAGGCTTGGTTGTGGTGTGACATCACGCCACGAAATACGTCATCAGATTGAACTTGTGCAAATATTATTCTCTCTACGGTGGAATGTGGAATTTATTTTGCAGAGCCGGACACTATCCTGGTGTTCACAATCTTCTACAAATTATTCGGAGGAGGAACCCGCCTTGCAATGCCGAAGACAATATGCGCGCCAGACTCATCGTCATTGAAGCCTGGTTCAGGGGCTACTGAGGGAGTCCTGGACTAGGGGGTGTCCGGATAGCCGAACTATCATCATTGGCCGGACTCCAAGACTATGAAGATACAAGATTGAAGACTTCGTCCCATGTCCGGATGGGACTTTCCTTGGCGTGGAAGGCAAGCTTGGCGATACGGATACGTAGATCTCCCACCATTGTAACCGACTTTGTGTAACCCTAGCCCTCTCCGGTGTCTATATAAACCGGATGGTTTTAGTCCGTAGGACAACAACAATAACAACAATCATACCATAGGCTAGCTTCTAGGGTTTAGCCTCCTTGATCTCGTGGCAGATCTACTCTTGTAATACCCACATCATCAATATCAATCAAGAAGGACGTAGGGTTTTACCTCCATCAAGAGGGCCCGAACCTGGGTAAAACATCGTGTCCCTTGTCTCCTATTACCATCCGCCTAGACGCACAGTTTGGGACCCCCTACCCGAGATCCGCCGGTTTTGACACCGACACCGACCCTTTCAGAAGGATCGTGACACGTCTCAAGGCCACGGCGAGACAGTTGCAGCATTGGAGGGCACGCACGATTGGCAACGTCTCCTTGCAGCTCAAGGTTGCGCGCGAGCTCATTGCACGTCTTGACGCGGCGCAAGACTCCAGGCAGCTCTCCCCCCTCGAGTCCTGGTTGCGTCGGAAGCTTAAGGCTTCGTACCTGGGTCTGGCCTCCCTCAAGATATCGATCGCACGACAATGGGTGCGTCTTTCCTGGCTACGTAGCGATGACGCTGCGCTATCCTACTACAAGATCCATGCGGCACACCGCAAGCAGCGCAACCTTATGACGAGCCTCCAGGTGGGATCCACCACTATCACTGATCACGACGCTATGGTCACCGCCGCCTTGGACCACTTCTCCGAGGTGCTCGGCACTGCTTCAGAGTGTGACATCACGCTTGATCTCCATGCTCTCCATGTTCCGCAGTTCGACCTGCTCGGGCTGGACGCCCCATTCACTGATGACGAGATTTGGGACGCCGTCAAAAGCTTGCCGACCGAAAAGGCGCCCGGCCCCGATGGCTTCACCTTCGAGTTCCTCGTTGCTTGTTGGGACACGATCAAGCACGATTTCTGCGAAGCTTTTGACAAGCTATACTCCATGAACGGCCAAAGCTTCCAGAAGCTCAACGAGGCACTCCTTACTCTGCTCCCGAAACGTGCAGACACGCGATCTCTCTATGATTACTGGCCGATTAGCCTCATCCACATCTTCGCCAAGCTTGTCGCCAAACTGCTCTCCCTTCGGCTGGCTCCACATGTTGGATCCATGGTTTCCACCAACCAAAGTACATTCATCGGAGGGCGGTGCATCCACGACAACTTCATGCTGGTGCAGAAAACAGCTCGTATCCCCCACAACCTCAAGGTGCCACGTATGCTTCTCAAGCTTGATATCACGCGGGCCTTTGACAGTGTGTCCTGGCCGTTTCTGCTCCAGGTCCTGGCACATCTTGGCTTTGGACCACGATGGCGCGAGTGGATTTCCATCCTTCTCTCCACGGCCTGTACGAGGGTGCTCATCAATGGACACCCAGGTCCCCCGATTGACCATGCCCATGGACTGTGATAGGGCGATCTAGTCTCTCCCATGCTCTTCACGATCGTGATCGACGTCTTCAACTCCATGCTGTTGCGTGCTGTGGACGCCGGCCTCCTCCATCGCCTCACTACTCGGCATGAGGCATCCAGTATATCCCTCTACGCGGACGACATCGTCATTTTTTGCCATCCGGACAACCATGACATCGCTACCGTGCGCACCCTCCTCCATGTCTTCGGCAAAGCGTCCGGGCTACACACCAACTTCAACAAATGCTCGGCGACCCCGATCCGGTGCACCGATGACCACATTGCCACGATCACCTCCGAGATGCAATGCCCGGTGGCACACTTCCCGATCCCCTATCTGGGGCTGCCTCTCGCCATCCGCAAGGCCGGCTCAACGAGTTTAGAGCCGATCCTCGACAAGCTCGGCCGCAAACTATCCACCTGGCGCGCCTCCATGCTCTCTCAGGGTGATCGCCTCACACTCGTGCGACATGTCCTTTGCGCCATCCTCACGCACTTCCTCACGACCATTGCCTTCAACAAGTCGGCAATCAAGAAGGTGAACCGGATCATCCGCGGATTCCTTTGGGCGGGTCACAAGGAGGCCAACGGAGGCCAATGTCGCGTAAATTGGCAGCGAGTGTCCCGACCAATCTCTCTCGGTGGCCTTGGCATCCGCGACATCTACCGCACGGGGCTGTCCTTGCGTGTTCGATGGTTATGGCTCCAGCGCACTGACCCCTCGCGACCGTGGAGCCACCTCCCCATTCCTCACGACGCCGACGCAAAGGCCATCTTCCGCGCCTCCACAAGCTGGCAACTTGGCTCGGGCGACACTTGCCGCTTCTGGACCGACCACTGGATCAATGGCAGATCCGCGGCTGAGATCGCACCTCTAGTCTATGCTCTCGTCCCACGCCGCCTACGAAAAGACCGCACTGTGCAAGACGGCCTTCACCTGCGTTCCTGGGTTCACGACATCCGCGGCGCGCTCGGCCCGGCGGCCATGGTGCAATACGTCGACCTTTGGCGCCTCGTGCGCTACACGCCGCTCTCCCCCACGCTAGACGTGCTCTCCTGGCGCTGGACCGCCTCCGACACGTACTCCGCGAGTTCCTGCTACAAGGCTCTGTTTGTTGGCGCATGTGAAGACCCCCACTGGCGGCTCACTTGGCGTCCATAGGCGCCTCTCCGCGTCAGATTCTTCCTTTGGCTTGCCATGCAAGACCGCTGTTGGACTGCGGGGCGACTTGCCCGCGGCCTGCCACACGAGGACTCTTGTACGTTCTGCGATCAAGCGCTCGAGTCCATGCATCACCTCCTCGTGGCCTGCCCCTTCTCGCGCCAGGTCTGGCATGACATCCTAGGCTGGGCTTGCATGGCCGTCGATCTCCCAGGTTCTCACACTCCCTTCCAGACATGGTGGACTTCCTGCCTCGACCGCTCGCCGGCACCAGTTCGAAAAGGGCTATCCTCCCTCATCATCCTCAGGGCGTGGTAGTTATGGAAGCACCGCAACGCGTGCATCTTCGACCGAGCCACCCCTTCGCTCTCGCTGATCTCCAACGCCATCAAAGACGAGGCGCGCCTATGGGCTAAGGCAGGCGCCAACAGACTGCTTAACATCATTCCTGGCGAGTAGTTGCTAGCGTAGACGCCTAGGGCTGAGCAGCCCCTTATTCTAGTCTGCTCCAACGCTTGTGCACCATGCCTCTGCGTACATGGCCTTGTATGTGTTGTAATCCCATGCTACACTCTCCTTCTATCAATACAAAGATACGCGGCTTGCGTATTCGCGAAAAAAAACATGTTTATTAATATTTGTTTTAGTATATTATAACATGTTATTTGGTACAACAATTTTATTTTGCATTTTAAAAATATTTTTTCATGCAATATTCTCTCATTAATATGAGATAAAAGGCCAAACAAAAATATATGATTATCTTGAATTATATTTGTGCAGTCACACAGTAATGGCATCTCTACTGTATATTACAGTTTGCTTATTACTCAGAGGCATTTTTTTATGCCTCCATAGTGCTCTTCCAAATATATCAAAATTCGATGATATACACATATATGGCTTACAAATTATAAGTGTTCCTCTAGAACATATTTGTTGTTTACCAAAATAAATTTTACTATCAAGTAAAATTAATCAAATGCATGACCATACATGCAGGAAATATGGCCAACATCAATAAGAAAGAATTCCAAGAACTACAAATAGATGGAAGTAACTATCTATCATGGGCCATGGATATGAAAATATTCTTAAGTGGACGTAGCCTCGGTCCTTGCATTGTTGCACCCCCCGAAAATGCTGCAGAAATACCTCAAGTGGTAAAGTATGCAGCATTGCACTACATAAGGCACCATCTCCATCCTGATTTAAAAACTGAATATTTGATGGAGGAGGATCCCTTAGCTTTATGGGACTCCCTCAAGGAGAGATATGACCAACAAAGAGCAGTAATGTTGCCGGAAGCCCAAAGAGAATGGTCTCTTATAAGGTTTCAGGACTTTAAGTCCGTTGCCGCATATAATTCTGCCGTGCATAAAATTAACTCCAAACTAAGATTTTGCAATCAACAAGTTTCAGATGCAGACTTAATAGAGAAAACTTTATGCACTTTCCATCCCTCGATGAGGATATTGCAACAGCAGTATCGTCAACAGAAATACACAAAGTATTCTGAGCTCATATACACATTACTTCAGGCCAAGAAGCATGATGGACTTCTCATGAAGAATCACAATGTTCGCCCAACGGGTGCCATGCCTATCCCTGAAGCACATGCTAATGCTCATTCTACTAGTAAATTTGGAAACCGTAAAAGGAACTTCCAGAAATTCAAGGGAAAATGGAAAAGGAACAATGGTCAAAAGACTAATGTTCAAACTAAGGGGAAAGGTCATTTCAAGAAAAATGATCAAAATGACAACTCTCAAACTTGTCAAAGGTGTGGATGCATGAATCATCGTACTAATCAATGCCGAATTCCCAAGCACCTTGTGGATCTATACATGAAGTATGGAGGAAAAGGCAAACAAGTTCATGGAAATAAAGTAGAAGCTCACTTCAACGCCATTCAAGATAACCCTCAAGCTGGTCCTTCTCAAAGCGCTATTCAAGTATACAAGCCAAAGGACGATCTCATCCTCGATGAAGACATGCTTGTGGATTACACCCGAGATGTTTTTGGAGACCTCAGTTAATCCCCATAAACAAATTGATGTCACTTAGCTATTTAAATATTATAAGACATTATATATTATATAACAATAAGTAGAATAAAGTCTTTCAGACTATGTATATTGCATTATGTGAATCAGACATAATATTGTAATGAATTTATATTTGAGATTGTAATATGAATATTATGTATGTAATTTAATGAATATATGAATAAACGTAATTTTGTTCTAAAATATTCTTTTTCTATCTATAGAATTGTAAGGGAAGCAAAATATTTCCAAACTCTTACTAAGAGAAAGGAAAATGTTATGACCATAACAGGAAGTAACAAAGCAATTATTGGTTCAGGAAGAGCCACATTCACACTGCCTATGGGTACTACTATCGTAATTCAGAATGCACTCTTGTATCCTGAATCTACACGTACCCTTATAAGTTTTAAAGATATCCGATCTAACAATTTCCATCTAAAAATGATAGAGGTGGATAACAAAGAATATTTGCTTTTAACAAAGAGCAACGGATATGAGGAACAAACTCTTGAAAAATTCCCTTCATTTTCATCCGTATTATACTTTACATACATAAAACCCGTACCTTATGTTGCGTACAAAATAATTTTTCAAAATCTTGATAAATTCAAGACTTGGCATGATCACCTTGGTCATCCTGGAATAGGTATGATGAGAAAAATTATAAGTAATTCTGTTGGTCATAATTTACCAATTAAAAGATTTCCCAAATCATCAGATTTTGTATGCACCGCCTGTGCTACCGGGAAATTAATTATTAAGCCATCTTATCTTAAAGTTAAAAATGAGTCGCTTAATTTTCTTGAAATAATTCAAGGAGATATATGTGGTCCAATTCAACCTCTATCCGGACCATTTAGGTACTTCATGGTGCTCATCGATGCATCTACTAGATGGTCACATGTGTGTCTATTATCCACACGTAACCATGCCTTTGCCAAATTAATTTCTCAAATTATCAAATTGAGAGCAAATCATCCTGAACACAGGATAAAAACAATAAGAATGGACAATGCTGCTGAATTTAGTTCACACGCATTTAATGATTATTGTATGGC
Organism: Triticum aestivum; assembly: GCF_018294505.1. Taxonomy (NCBI): domain Eukaryota; kingdom Viridiplantae; phylum Streptophyta; class Magnoliopsida; order Poales; family Poaceae; genus Triticum; species Triticum aestivum. The sequence continues at coordinate 686,971,253 of NC_057813.1, read as the reverse complement.
TTTAGGAATCCATCTTGAACATTCAGTACCCTATGTGCATACTCAAAATGGAATGGCTGAATCTTTAATCAAAAGAGTAAAATTAATTGCTAGACCACTATTACAGAATTGCAATTTACCAACCTCTTGTTGGGGACATGCGGTTTTACACGCCGCAGATCTGATACAAGTCAGACCAACTGCATATCATGAAACCTCCCCATTTCAAATAGTACGTGGCAATCAGCCAAGTATTTCCCATCTGCGAAAATCCGGTTGTGCTGTATACGTACCGATATCACCACCGCAGCGTACCTGTCGGTGTCAAAACCGACGGATCTCGGGTAGGGGGTCCCGAACTGTGCGTCTAGGCGGATGGTAACAGGAGACAAGGGACACGATGTTTTACCCAGGTTCGGGCCCTCTTGATGGAGGTAAAACCCTACGTCCTGCTTGATTAATATTGATGATGTGTGTTACAACAGTGGATCTACCACGAGATCAAGGAGGCTAAACCCTAAAAGCTAGCCTAAGGTATGATTGTTGTTCGTCCTATGGACTAAAGCCATCCGGTTTATATAGACACCGAAGAGGGCTAGGGTTACACAGAGTCGGTTACAATGGTAGGAGATCTACATATCCGTATCGCCAACTTGCCTTCCACGCCAAGGAAAGTCCCATTTGGACACGGGACGAAGTCTTCAATCTTCTATCTTCGTAGTCTTGGAGTCCGGCCGATGATGATAGTTCGGCTATCTGGACACCCCTAGTCCAGAACTCCCTCGGTAGCCCCTGAACCAGGCTTCAATCACGACGAGTCCGGCGCGCATGTTGTCTTCGGCATTGCAAGGCGGGTTCTTCCTCCGAATAATTTATAGAAGATTGTGAACACCAGGATAGTGTCCGGCTCTGCAAAAATAAATTCCATGTACCACTATAGAGAGAATAATATTACACAAGTTCAATCTGCTGACGTATTTTGTGGCGTGTCGTCACACCACTACCAAGCCTTTACTAGAATCGTTTTTATTGTACCACCTCAGCGCGTTTAGCAAAGCGGTTTCCTTGGCACGTCTTGTCGAAGCAGAGATCGTGTTCCCCTTATTCCGGGATTCCCATCAATACGGACGTGGGTAACTCAACCGCGCCATCGATTGTGACGCTTGGGAGATAAGCGAGTTTTACCAGGCCAGTGGGGACACATGTTTTTGTCCGCCCATATAGGGGGATAAAGATCCAACCCTTTTACCTGCGCCTTCTTCCTCCTTGGCTTATCCATCTCCGCGAACTCGAGCTCCAGCGCCCAAGTCCGCACTTCTCACCTCAACCTTCTCCAACTATGTCCGGAGTGGGAGGCAAGTGGATGGCCTCCTCTGTCACGGAGGGGCAGATCCAGAAGCTGCGCGACGCCGGATATTTGTCCAGCAACATCGCGCATCGGCTCCCTGACGAGGGAGAGCTCATTCCCACCCCCAGGCCCCATGAGAGGGTAGTATTTCTTCCCCATTTCCTCCGCGGACTGGGCTTCCCACTTCATCCCTTTGTCTGGGGGCTCATGTTCTACTACGGCCTAGATTTCCATGATCTGGCCCAAAATTTCATCCTCAACATCTCGGCGTTTATCGTCGTGTGCGAGGCCTTCCTCTGCATCCAGCCCCACTTTGGCTTGTGGCTCAAGACCTTCAGTGTCAAGCCGAAGGTTGTGAAGGGCAGCCAAGCGGAGTGCGGAGGCGCCATGGTGGGTAGGATGTCCCACGTTACTTGGCTGGAGGGCACTTTCATGGAAACCATTAAGGGGTGGCAATCGGGGTGGTTCTACATCACCGAGCCGCGTGACCCTGATTGGGCAGCGGCCCCCGAATTCAGATCTGGCATCCCTACACGGCTCACCTCCTAGAATGAGAGTGGCCGGATCTGGGGTGATTCGGAGGAGCTGACCGGACTCCAAGCCTGCATCCAAAAGCTGGTGGACAAGAAGCTCAAGCTTGTCAACGTAGTCCAGGTCATGCTCATCCGCCGGATTCTCCCGTGCCAACGACGGGGCTTCAACATGTGGGAGTTCGATCTGGCGCAGCACCAGACTCTGAGCGGGCTCTTTGACACTACGTACGAAGATGTCTGGAAGGTGTTGTTCAAGGGCGCCGAGGCTCCCGCATCCGCTACCGAAGATCGCGGATTCCGCTCGCAGCGTCCAGCTGACGAGGTAAGTGATTTTGCCACTTGTTTTCCATAGTTTGACTCTATGCGGCATCTAAACTCCCTTTACCTTTGACAGGACTGGCTGGCGAAGGCCGAACAGACCATTTGTCCGGCCCCATTGCCAGAGGACCCAGCAGACGCCCGCCTAACGAGGCTGCTGGCTCCGGCACCCCACGTGGTGCCGAAGAAGAAGGCCAAGAAGAAGGCCACGGGTACTCGAAAGAGTTCCCATTTTCAAGTGTTATCGGATGATGAATCCGAGGCCGACTCCTCCCACCAAGGCGAGGAGGAGAAGAAGAAAGCCTCTCCCCCAGCGGGAGGAGGGAAGAAAAGGAAGGCCTCGCCAACAAGGGAGGCCGAAGGGTCCAAGAAGGGAAAAACTCTTCCCCCGGACTGCTCTGCCAACGCCAGTGACAACGACGAGGACTGGCCTCCGAGGGCCAAGATCCTGGCGAGATCATAAGTATCTGGACTCCCGAATAACTTCAAGGTTTTTCCTTTTTGCCACATAATGTCTTTCTAATGCCGCATACAACCCTGCAGTCCGCCCAAGGATGATCTTCCCGCTTCGTCGAGCGGGTCCTTAGGTGCGTCGGATATGGATTCTCTTCCGACTGCCTCCACCCCCCGTGATGCGGACAATGCCGAGGTGGGATCCCGGGAAGGGACCCACCAGGAGGAGGAGGCCCCGGAGGTGTCGCAGGACAACCTCCCGGACTTTGCACCGGACTCGGCCCCGGAACCCACAGTGGCTCCGGAGTCCGGCGGGCGACCCCTTCGCAAGAAGGGCAAGACCGTGACGCCGGCTGCCTCCGTCCAACCAGAGGCGCCGGATAATTTGCTGGAGGCGCTCAACGGCGCCTCCATCGACGAGGAACACCGCACTGTTATGAGTGCGGTGATTCAAAAGGTTCAGCTCGCCAAAAGTGGGCTGACCGAAGCCTGCAGCAGCCTTCTAACAGGCTTTGAGGTAAGAATTTCAGTATGTATAAAATGGTACCGCATAGACAGTAGCCCCTGATGCTCGGTTCGGTGTTCGGAAACAAAAGCCAGACTGAGGATCTTAAAAAGATATAAGCAGGAGTCGCTGCTGACCTCTGCCGCACTGACTGCGGAGGTCAATATTTTGAAGGAAAGCCTCGAGCGGTCCGAGAACGAGCTCGGCCGTTCCAAGAAGCAGCTCGAGGACAAGGAAGGTGAGTAACACCTTATTAAAATTGTACCTTACAGAAAAGGATTTTAGTTGCAAAAAGAATGACAAGGATAACGTGGGTATTGCAGGGGCCACTAACGAGGTGGCGACCCTGAAAGAGGCGGTGGCCACGGTCGAACGCAATGCGGCCGCAGAGCGCACCGAGCGAGAGAAGCAGGAGGCGCGGGTGGCGGAGGTACAGCAAGAGCTCCAAGATCTTGTGAAAAAACATGAGAGCCTGGAGCGTGACTGGAAGACTCGAGAGTCTGAGCTTGCAATGACTCTTGAGAGTGCCAAAGCCGCTAAGGCCGAAGCCTACAAGGCCCTCCAGGAAATCGAGGCGTTGAAGAAAATAGCAGCGGGTAAGGCATTTTTCATGCAAAGTAAGCATGTGAGTGTTAATTACCTGTTGCTTACCCGAATTCGGAGCTCTCTAGGAGCGTTCACAGATCTTCCTCGCAGCGTGTCCGATGCTGCCGCATTCTACCGGGCCGAGGAGGGGAGCTCGACGGAGAAGGTCTTCTGGTCTCAGTATGCTGAGGCCGGACATCCGGTGCCCCTTAGCGACCAGCTGAAGCAGCTGGTCGAGCTCCACAAGGCGGCCGAACAGGCCATGAAGGGCCTCATAGTTCGGCTGTGGCCTAAGGAGGCCATGCCTGGGAGCTACTTCGGCCTGGTGCGGCGGCTGGTGGATGCATGCTCGTGGGTTGAAGTCATCAAGCACTCCGCCTGTATTGAAGGTGCCCGTCGGGCCCTTGCCCGCGCAAAGGTGCACTGGGGCAAGATGGATGCCCAGAAGCTTGTGACGGACCCGCCACCGCAGGGCAAGGAGCACCGTACTCCCGAGATGTATTATAAGAGTGTCCTGAAGGGTGCCCGCACTATTTTGGGTGAGTGCTCCAAAGATGTAATATTTGAGTAGACTCGCATTTTGTTATCCTGTGCGCTGAAAACTTAGTTCATATGCGCTAAGCAACGCTTGTTGATTTAAAATATTACCTTCTGTAAGGCTGTTTATCAAATCTGAGAGATGGCAAGTTGTCGGCTTCGGCCCCCATGCCGCGAGTGCTGGGGTGTTCGGGATAAACTTGAGCACTCTTGTTCCCACTTTTGGGTCCATCTAGGGAGGCGCTCAACACGACGAACAAGGCAACTGGACTTATAATGCTTGAACACTCTCACTTAGCCATAGAATTCAATAATTTTAAATTTCGGCGAAGCCCCTAGTCTTTGGAAGGCCGAATTTGGGGCGCTATCCACGCCTGGACCGAACAAAATCCGGCTCCTCGCTCTAAGCGGCATAAGTCTTTAAGGACTCGCAAAAAACCTCTCGAACAGCGACCGGCTCTCGCCTCATCATGACGGTCAGTTTTAGCTTTCTCCACTGAGGCGTTAACCCAGCTCAACTGGGGCGCAATCGTAGTGGTTCTCCCAGTGCTACCTTAGCCGATACAACGGAACGTAAGGTACTAAAACATGGGAGCCGGGCAAACCCAACTATTGACCCAAGACATGATTCGGAGCCGATGCATATAATGCTATAAGTTCGGGGTGCCGCACTTGTGAAAGTGTTCGGACTTATCACACCATGATGCGGGAAACATAAGCCCCTGGTGTATTTTAACCGTACCAAAGTGTACGGATGCAACATGCCGTAAATGAACATATGTATAAAAAGAAATGCAATTATAAGCAAAAAGGTGTTGCATTGTTTTATTCAAGAAGTGCTGCTATGAATGCAGAACGATACAAATAGTGCGATAAGCAAGGGACGGGACTGTTAAACATGTCCCCCTCCAGGGGTAGGCTGTGGAGTGGTGTATAAAACAGATTTAATGCTCGTAATGGAGACCACCTGGATATTCGTTGTAGCCTTTATCCTTCCCTGGCTGTTGCATCGTGAGTTCGGCAGGTTTGCTGCCGGACAGGGCCTATGACGAACGGAGTCCTGTGGGTTAAAATAAAAAGGAAAAAGAAAAAAAAGAACGACACACTTGAGAGCCCCTGGTGTGGTTGAGCCGCAGTCTGGGCCTACCGTGGTCGCGCCCCTCTCCCCATGCCCATGGTATCTTCACAGCGTAATTATGTACGCGAAGGACCTGTCTTGACGTTTTACAGGGGCTGGGGTTGGGGCCGCACTGCTACGCGTGCTCGGATCGTGCCAGGTGGTCTTGTTGTAGGTTACACCAGGCGCGCTTAGCTGTGTCCGGCCGCTTAATGACCGGACTCGAGAATTGCCTTAAGAGGATGCATTGTACTTCTGCCGCGAGAGCCGCTGTATGTTCCTCCATTCGGAGAGAACGTTCAGTGTTTCCATTGACCATGATGACTCCTCGAGGGCCTGGCATCTTGAGCTTGAGGTATGCGTAGTGCGGCACCGCGTTGAACTTTGCAAACGCGGTACGTCTGACCAGGGCATGATAGCCGTTGCGGAACGGAACTATGTCGAAGATTAACTCCTCGCTTAGGAAGTTATCCGGGGATCCGAAGACCACTTCCAGTGTGACTGAGCCTGTACAATTGGCTTCTGCACCTGGTATGACGCCTTTAAAGGTCGTCTTGGTAGGTTTAATCCTTGAGGGGTCTATGCTCATTTTGCGCACTGTATCCTGATAAAGCAGGTTCAGGCTGCTGCCGCCGTCCATCAGGACTCTGGTGAGGTGAAATCCATCGACGATTGGGTCTAGGACCAATGCGGCGAATCCACCGTGGCGGATGCTGGTGGGGTGGTCCCTTCGGTCAAAAGTGATCGGGCAGGAGGACCATGGATTGAACTTCGGGGCAACTAGCTCCATCGCGTATACATCCCTCAGTGCATGCTTCCGCTCCCTTTTGGGTATGTCCATTGCGTATATCATGTTCACCGTCCGCACCTGTGGGGGGAAACCCTTTTGTCCTCTATTGTTCGGCGGTCGGGTCTCTTCCTCGTCATCGCTATGCAGCCCCTTGTCATTGTTTTTGGCAATTAACTTGCCTGCTAGCTTGAATACCCAACAGTCCCTGCTGGTGTGGTTGGCTGGTTTTTCGGGGGTGTCGTGTATCTGGCATGAGCGGTCGAGTATTCGGTCCAAATTGGACGGACCCGGAGTAGTTCTTTTGAATGGCTTTTTCCGCTGACCGGGTTTAGAGCCTCTGAATCCGGCATTGACTGTCGTATCCTCACTATTGTCGCCGTTGATGCGGCGCTTGTTTTTGTTATGACGCGACCTGCCATTTCGGTCCTTGAAATCCGGACTGCCAGAATTTTTGCTGAGGTTGTTGCTGCGTGCTAGCCGGCTGTCCTCACCCGCGCAGAAGCGGGTCATGAGTGATGTGAGGGCTGCCATGGATTTCGGCTTTTCCTGTCCCAGGTGCCGGGCAAGCCACTCGTCGCGGATGTTATGCTTGAAGACCGCGAGGGCCTCCGCATCCGGACAGTCAATGATTTGGTTTTTCTTGGTTAAGAACCGTGTCCAGAATTGTCTGGCCGATTCGTCTGGCTGCTGAATTATGTGGCTTAGGTCATCAGCGTCTGGTGGTCGCACATACGTGCCTTGGAAGTTATCGAGGAATGCAGCTTCCAGGTCTTCCCAACTCCCAATTGACTCTGCTGGCAAGCTGTTAAGCCAATGCCGGGCTGGTCCTTTAAGCTTGAGGGGGAGATATTTGATGGCGTGAAGATCGTCACCGCGGGCCATATGGATGTGAAGAAGATAGTCTTCGATCCAAACCGCGGGGTCTGTTGTGCTATCGTAAGATTCGATATTCATGGGTTTAAACCCTTCGGGGATTTGATGATCCATTACTTCATCTGTGAAGCATAGCGGGTGTGCGGCGCCTCTGTACTGGGCGATATCACGACGGAGCTCAAAAGAGCTTTGTCTGTTTTGTTCGGCCCGGCCGGACTTACTGTGTCCGGCGCGATGGTTGTCGTCACATACCGTGGGGCGCCCACGCGATCCATAGATCAATCTTGATTGTCTTGCCTTATCCTCCAATATATCTCGCAAGTCCGGAGCGTTCCCCTGTGGCCTTGTGCTTTTCGAGTGATGCCGGGGTACGGGTCTAGTGAAGGGCCTAGAGGCCTCTCTGTCGCGACCACGGGGTGGTCGGTCAGCCGTATTGTTTCCTGGTGATGCGGGTTCATACGCTTCCTCCTCTAATCGGGGGAGCAGCTTGCGTTTAGGGTAGCTTTTGGAGGGGCGTTCGAGCTCATGCTCTTCGGCCGCGAGGACTTCAGTCCATCTGTCGGCTAGCAGATCTTGATCAGCTCTAAGCTGTTGTTACTTTTTCTTGAGGCTGTTCGCCGTGGCCATAAGCCTGCGTTTAAAATGCTCTTGTTCGACGGGATTCTCAGGCACGACGAATTCATCGTCGTCGAGGCTTGCCTCGTCTCCGGAGGGAGGCATATAATCCTCTACCTCTTCTTCTGCCACTCTCTCATGAGGGCTGGCGTCTCCGTCCTCCTGCGCTGGATCTTGCTGGAGTGGGTTGTCTTCAGCACTGTCCGGTGTATTATTATCTCCGGTGCCGGAGTCTTCATTCTTGCTGTGGCGGGATTTAGAGCGGCGCCGCTGATGCCGGCGCTTGGGCTGCTTCTTGGAGGGGTCATCCTCCGCTGTTCCTTTGCCATTCCCATCCTTTGGGATATCCACCATGTATATGTCATATGATGAGGTGGCTTTCCAGTGCCCAGTAGGCGCTGGTTCTTGGTCTTCGGCATCGTCGTCCATACCGTCGATGTCTTCGGAGTCGTAGTCTAGCATGTCGGTTAGATCGTCAACATCGGCTACCAAGTGGGTGGTGGGTGGGCTTTGAATTTCTTCGTCGTCCGCATCCCAACCGTCCTGACCGCAGTCCGGCCAGGGCTCTCCTGATAACGAGAGATACTTTAGCGAACTCAAGATGTCGCCAAAAGGTGAGTGTTGAAAGATGTCCGCTGCGGTGAACTCCATGATCGGCGCCCAATCGGATTCGATCGGAGGGGGCGCGGGAGGTTCGGAGTCCGGCGAGGAGTCCAGCACCTCAGAGTCACGAGCTTTATGAGGGACAAGGTCAGTGTTCGGCTCTATCATCGTAGAGGTTGCAGCCCCCGAGGCGGTGTCTAGCCATCCGTCCTTGATCTGCGCAGCCGGCTCCGAATTGAAGATCGGAGCGGGTTCGAGTGCGGCCTCCAGGGTACTGTCCGGCTGCAGAGCTAAATCATGCTTGCCGTGACAGTGCGGCACGCTCGGCTGTGGCTCGAATCCATCGAGGATCAAGTCCCCGCGGATGTCAGCCGTGAAGTTCAAACTTCCAAATCTGACCTGACGGCCAGCGGCGTAGCTTTCGATCTGCTCCAGATGGCCAAGCGAATTGGCCCGCAGTGCAAAGCCGCCGAATACGAAGATCTGTCCGGGGAGAAAGGTCTCACCCTGGACTGCATCGTTGATGATGGTCGAAGAAGCCATCGAGCCTATCGGTGACGACACAGAAGAACTCTCAATGAAAGCACCAATGTCGGTGTCAAAACCGGCGGATCTCGGGTAGGGGGTCCCGAACTATGCGTCTAGGCGGATGGTAACAGGAGACAAGGGACACGATGTTTTACCCAGGTTCGGGCCCTCTTGATGGAGGTAAAACCCTACGTCCTGCTTGATTAATATTGATGATGTGTGTTACAACAGTGGATCTACCACGAGATCAAGGAGGCTAAACCCTAAAAGCTAGCCTATGGTATGATTGTTGTTCGTCCTATGGACTAAAGCCATCCGGTTTATATAGACACCGGAGAGGGCTAGGGTTACACAGAGTCGGTTACAATGGTACGAGATCTACATATCCGTATCGCCAATCTTGCCTTCCACGCCAAGGAAAGTCGCATCCGGACACGGGACGAAGTCTTCAATCTTCTATCTTCATAGTCTTGGAGTCCGGCCGATGATGATAGTTCGGCTATCCGGACACCCCCTAGTCCGGAACTCCCTCAGTACCTCTATGGGACCCCATAGAAAATTAGGAATCTATGTGGGATATAATTCTCTGTCAATTATAAAATATTTAGAACCCCTAACAGGGGACCTGTTCACAGCCCAGTACGCTGACTCAATTTTTTATGAGGACCATTTCCCGGCATTAGGGGGAGAAACAAACCACAAAGAATGCCAGGAAATAGATTGGAATGCAACAGGCATTCAGTCCTTAGATCCACGTACTAAAGAATCTGAATCCGAAGTTCAGAAAATTATAGATTTGCAACACTTTGCAAATAACTTGCCAGACGCATTTACTGATCACAAAGGTGTCACTAAATCTTATATCCCCGCAGTTAATGCACCAGAACGAGTAGAGGTACCAAATAAAACTACTCAACTCCCAATTACAAATAAAAGGGGGAGAAATTTGGTCACAACGGAAAAGGTTTCTCTAAAGCCTCCGCGGAAACAAAGAAAATCAAAATCTATGACAGTAAATGCAAATCAACCTCAAGTTGAGGGACACCAAGTTGATGTTCAACATCAAGAACCCAACATAAATGTGCACACAAATTATAATGTTGGGGTATCCAAACAATCAGACTCCGTTGTTATGGGAAATCATACGGAGCCTGAAGAAATTAATGAAATATCCATAAATTATATTGATTCAGGAGAAACATACAATAGAAGCACTACAATTGTTGACACGGATTTCTCCTCGAAAATTGCTGAAACCCTTCAACTGGATCCAGAGCCAAAATCTATGAAAGAGTGCCTCAAGCGCTCGGATTGCCCTAAATGGAAGGAAGCGATTGAGGCAGAATTACACTCGCTTAACAAAAGAGAGGTATTTTCTAAAATAATGCCTACTCCACATAAAGTCTTCCCCGTGGGAGCTAAATGGGTTTTTGTTCGAAAAAGGAATGAAAACAATGAGGTGGTGAGATATAAAGCGAGACTAGTAGCTCAAGGGTTTACGCAGAGACCCGGTATCGACTACGACGATACATATTCTCCTGTAATGAATGGAATTACATTTTGATACTTAATATCTTTGGCAGTACAAATGAATCTACCAATGCAGTTAATGGATGTAGTGACCGCTTATCTATATGGGTCACTCGATGCGGAAATTTTTATGAAAGTTCCTGATGGACTTAAAATTCCGAATCCAAATATAAATCGCAACATGTATTGTGTAAAACTACAAAAGTCACTCTATGGCTTGAAGCAGTCGGGTAAAATGTGGTATAACCGACTCAGTGAGTTCCTTCTCAGTAAAGGATACTCGAATAACAATGATTGCCCATGCGTATTTATAAAGAAATCCTCAAAGGGATTTTGCATCATCTCAGTATATGTTGATGATCTCAACATCATTGGCAACACATCAGATATAACTGTAGCACGCAATCATTTAATGACGGAGTTTGAGATGAAAGATTTGGGAAGAACCAAATTCTGCTTAGGTATACAACTTGAGCATTTTCCCTCAGGAATACTCGTTTATCAACCCGCTTACATTCAGAAAATTTTGGAAAAATTCAACATGGATAAATCATATCCATCCAAAACACCTATGGTCGTCAGATCCCTTGATATGAACAAGGATCCTTTTAGACCAAGGGATGATAACGAGGAGGTATTGGGACCTGAGTTTCCATACATCAGTGCCATAGGAGCACTAATGTACCTTGCAAATTGTACTAGACCAGACATTGCCTTTGCAGTAAATTTACTGGCTCGACATAGTGCAGCTCCAACAAAACGCCATTGGACAGGAGTAAAGAATATCTTCAGATATTTACAAGGTACTAAAGATCTTGGTTTATTCTATCGGAAAAATCAAGACATGACCCTGATTGGTTATTGTGACGCTGGATATCTTTCTGATCCCCATAATGCCAGGTCACAAACAGGGTTTGTATTTTTATATGGTGGAACCGCTATTTCATGGAATTCAACAAAACAGACTTTAGTAGCTACTTCCACCAATCACTCTGAAATAATTGCATTATTCGAAGCCTCACGAGAATGTGTTTGGCTCCGTAGAGTAATAAATCATATTCAGACATCATGCGGTATTGGTTCATTACAATCACCAACCATTATCTATGAAGATAATGCTGCATGTATTGCTCAAATGCATATGGGATATATTAAAAGTAATATCACAAAACATATCTCTCCAAAACTATTTTTTCCTCATGAATTACAAAAAGATGGAGAGATTGATATTTTGCAAATAAAATCTTGTGACAATCTTGCAGATTTGTTCACTAAGTCTTTACCAGCAGCAGCGTTTCAAAAATGCATTCATGGCATTGGTATGAGACGACTACGAAATTTGCAATGTTCAGGGGGAGAAATTTCCTAGAACTAAACTTATGAGCTTTCCAACGGATTTCTCATGTGGTTTTAATAAGTGATTAAATATACTAACGATATATCAAATTTCCATAGTTTCTATTATATTTCCTACAGGGACATAAATAGTACGAGATTAAAGATTCTCAAAACTACAAGATCAAGGACTATCAAGAAGACGCAAGGTTTTTGATACTCAAGATATATGTAGATTCTCAAGACACTAAAGATTAAAACAGCGCTGTCCAAGGGGGAGTGTTAGGAATCTAATAGTATTAGTATTAGGCTAATTAGGCGATTAGCAGATTCCTTAGAATATTCTAACCGGTGGTTAGAATCCTGGCGTTGTCCAGACGCAGTCACGCAGTATAGCGAACCGTTGTCGTGTCTTTCCGAACCGTCGCTGCACCTTTTCTAAACGATGCGACGCCTCTTGTAATCGACGCTGTAAACATCCGTTCAGGACATATAAAAGCCTGGATGAATCAATCAATAAAGATCACTCCATTCACTTCAATCTTTCTTGTTTCTCTTCAAATATAACCTCGAGAATATGTCAACCATCAACACATGCATGTCGTGCAGTGGGGAAGATTCCTAGAGACATGCATTGATAAGTTGTACTGTGGCACGATGTATACGGGCTTTGTCAGATGAGGTGTTAGTAGATCACATGGTTCAAAATAATTAATGAGCGAAATGCTAAGAATTTCATTTTTGAAATGCAAGAATGCTTGACTCGGGATCATTTCACAATGATGATAGTCACACTCTAGTCTATATGGTATGTTAGACGTAAAGTAGTGTGTGAGGCAGTTTTCAGAGTCCTAGCCAAACACATTCTTTTATCAATTCTTATTTGATGAGACATGAGATCACTGACAAATCCAGCAGAAGTACACAGAGCTCCAAGCGGTGGTTCCGCTCCAAGGGCACGGGAGGTGCAGTGATGGCTATACCCACTTGAGTCATATGTGTAAATAAATGTGGATGGAGCGGTTGATCGTCATGGACATGCTGGTGTTGCTGCGGCGTTATGCAGGGACCGCAATGGCCAGTACATGGGCTATTCCTTGGTGGTCTATGCAGGTATTACTGATCCCACATTGCTCGAGACACTTGCGTGCCGGGAGGCCATGGCTCTTGCAGAAGACTCGGGAGTTCGGATGACCCACATGGCGTCGGATTGTGAGGGCGTGGTGAAAGATATACAACAAGGATCGGGCGGTCTTCATGGTGCTATCATCAAGGAAGTTGACGCTAGGAAAGATGCTTTTATTTATGGCAATTTAATTCATCGACGTAGGATTTTTAATTTCGAAGCACATAATCTCGCCAAATTCGGTCTTGGTATAGAGCGCCATGTTTGGTTGGTTGCACCCCACGACCAAAGTCAGGTAACAATGAACATTGTTACAAATCAATAAAGTCGGCGAGAATTCTTTTAAAAAATATAACCTCAGCTTGATTAAACCTGGAGTTACCATCAACAGCCCAAACCTGGTCCAGGAGTTAATTACCATAAAAAAGCCACCGTAACATAAACCGTTCCACTAGGAATTCAACTCGGCAACAAGTTACTCGGTGCTGGATGCTTCACATTCTCCATATATACCTTCACCGCACGTGCGGCTAGAAAAGATGGCAGTATTGCTAGATTGCTATTACATGACAAACTAAACAAGAGAAAAGAAAAGAGGAAAAGATAGGTGAGTTGTTCGCTCCTAGATTGCTACCTGACAATTTTCCTGTCTTTTGATTTGGTTCATATTCATCTATACAAAATAAATCTGAATGTTCCCGGTTATTAATATTCTTGTGAAGTGTTTGGGAGTTGGGTGCACGTAGTATTCAACCGGAATAGTAGCAAACATGTGAATTTTGTGCATAATTTGTTAGAAAGTGGCATAAGTGAGAGATGGACAAACATGCAAACTAAATGTTGGAATCTAATTCTTTTTTTGCGGGATCTAATGGATATTACAATAAACCAATGAAAGCTTTATTATTCCTGCCGCAATAGAAAATAAAATCTCTTCTAGGGAAGTACTAACAACGCATTGCTCAACCTCATGACATGTCAATTAAATTTCCGAAATCCAATACTCGTCTTCAGTTAATCTTGTGCACCGAATTAAATCTATTTTAGAGCTATATAAATGTTTTTTTGTTAATAATCTTCAGTGTAAATTATTTTCCTTTTGCTTGATTGTTGATTTTATGAACTTTTCCCATGGTATAATAAGAGAATTTTCCCTTTTTATTAGCCTATGATCATGATTGGAGTATTTTATCTAGTTTTCCCTTTTCCTAGTTTCACTGTACTACATGAATATTTTATGAGGCCTTTATAAAGGCCTCATAAATATTGTGGCCCGAGTTGGGCGTTTTAAAGAGGATGCGGTGGATGAAAAGGTAGGTCTGCATGAGAAAACGCTCTTGCCCTTCTGATAGCCATCCTAGGTTAAATTGGAGCTTAAGTAGCTCTGAAGTACAAGCGTTTGATCTCCGCTTCTGTTGTCTTTTCCCCTTCGGCCGTTTGATCTTATATTGGAGCTTGCTTTTGTACGCAACGCTCAAGTGATACACGCGTAGGAAGAGCACAAGGCCGTGCTACACCACGAACTGCGACATCCCGCGTCCATCGCCCATGGCGCCACCGAGCTCTCCACGTTCCTAATGCTTTCGAAGCGTCGCATACAGAACCATGATACCCTACGACCACTAACCGCTCAGGGGCTCCACGGCGAGATAATCGCTAGGGGAGATGATGATCACATGCTTCTTGCTACGCGTGTGGTCATCAGCCTTCTTGCCACCGTTGTAGATCATCGCCGCAAGAGACGGCGATCCCTTGCTGCTTGCTTTGTGTGTCGTCGTCGGCCGTCTCATCTCGGGAACAGATCATGGTGACAGGAACCAGCGAGCCTTGCTGCTTGCTACGCGCGTCATCATCGGCCATCTCACCATGAGAGACGTTGAACCATTACGGCTTGCTTCGTGCGTCGTCGTTTGCTATCTCTCCGCCGCCGCCGATCATCTCCACAGGAGCCAACGATCCCTTGCTTCTTGCTCCGCACATCGTGGACAGCTGTCTCACCGCCGCCATGACTGATCCCTGCTCTTGCCGTGTGTACGCGATGCCACGCGTCGTTATATAGACAGGGTCGTTCGAGCTGCAGTGAACAACCTGGTCGTATAGGATTTTTCTTGTCGCCCACGGCCTGACCAAGGGGGTTGCCCATGTTGTGAGAGCTACTCTTCTTCTTTTTTTTTTTTTGAGTTGAAGGTACTCTTCTATATTAACCGTGCAAGTAACAACTTTGCTACTTTCAGATCTTATAATCAACGGTTCAAAAAAAAGTTCTTATAGTCAGTAGTAGTATCATACGGAAACTGCACAATTTTTTTGCTACCTACGTTTAACATCTTACAGATTCTGTTTATTTTTTTAGACAGGTTATGCAATGCTCCGAAGAGAGCTATTCTTCTACCAATGCTAAAGAATAGCAGTTCATGTACAATGATACAATTGGGTAATATCTGCACACTTTATTTTAATGATGGGTGCACACCTACGATTCATGTATCACACAATGATGCAGAGATCTGGATTACCCCTTTTTGAAAAAAGAAACACCTACGACTAATGCAAATGTATATGATAAATCATAATGTACATGTTGAATTGATAGTATTCTAATTTGCAACATAGAATTCATACCCGGACCATTTCCACAACCCCGGAACAATCGTCACCTATTGTAACTGAGAAACATTCTCATCTTCTAGGTGTTTTCAGGGATGCAATAGGTACAAATATATCATCATGTGATACTACATTTATCTGCATCAACTATGTTGATATCATCCAGACATTTTCTGCAAACATCCACTATGATGCAGAATGTGCAAAGCAATGGTTTATGGCACTTCAGATTGGATCCTGACCTTTCTCACAAAATTCTGGAAAATACCCCGCAGGACCGCGCAGGCATCATCTAGTACAAAAAAAATCGCACACAGCACGCCTCTCCAGCGCCGTTGCTCCAATGCTGCTGCGAAGTAGGAGAACCACCCCGTGGCCGGCGACGAGAGCTTCGTTGCAACAACCGGCAGCCGGCGACGACGGCTGGCTTCCATTGCAGCACCGGTGGACAGCGACAAGGACTTCATTGCAGCACCCGGCGACCGCCGACCAGGGCTTTATTGCAGCACTGGCGGCTTCGATTGCAGCAGTGGTGGATAGCGACGAGGACTTCATTACAGCACCCGGCGGCCGGCGAACGCTCCATTGCAGTGTTGGGAGGAGGCGCTGGCGAGCGCTCCATTGCAGCGCCGACGAGCGCTCATTGCAGTGTCGGGAGGAAGCGCCAGTGACCGTTCCATTGCAGCTCCGCCGCCCCGCGACTTGCAGCACTAGCAGCCCCCGACGAGGTTGCATCGTAGTGAGGCCGCCGGAGACGAGTTGCTGCGTTGAAACACCAGCCGCCGTCATGACGAGCGGTGCGTGGCGAGCTCGTGCTGCTGCTGCGAAAAATGGCAGCGGTGCGTGGCGAGCTCGCGTCGACCACCTAGGAACTCCGATGTGCACTATTTCGTCTGCGGAGCTTGCTGCATATTGGCCGGGAGAGGTAGCGCAGTGTTGTGCGATGGCGGCGGCTAGACCACATGCAGCGGTGGCCGGTGGGTGAGAAGAAAGACTAGGATGATGTTTGGACGAGGCTTCGCCGCCAAAGGATATAAGAGCATCTCCACTGTTGGCAAATTCTATCCTATCTCTCTCACCTCGCCCGGATCTCTCTGTGTTTCTCTGAAGAACAACAAGAACAGGAAGAACAGGGAGGTTTGTTGCTGCGTAAAACTTGCAGCTTTTCTGGTCTTCTTCCACTCCTTTTATTTCTGAACCAACAAGGAAAACGGGGTCGTGGCCCCTTGCATTGCGCCACCACCGACCGTGGTGCTCGTGCCATCCCACGAGCGATCAGGAGGGGGCGCAGGACTCGATCAAAACGCTAACAGAAACGAGCTAATCTCGCTGCCTGAAACTACCTGACGAAACTGACGAAACTGAAGAAAAAGCAAATCGACACTAGCCTAAACCTTCAGACTTGGGGTTTATCCAACAATCACCCCCTAAACCCTAGTCTGCCTACATTATTTTCTTCATCCCAATCTTTTCTCGCAGCTGAATGAATCTGATCCGTCCCAAAGGCTTCGTCAGGATGTCAGCCAGCTGTTCTTCAGTTCTGATGTAATCAACCTCCATCTTCCCTTCCTCCACGCACTCTCTGATGAAGTGGTAGCGCAAGTCGATGTGCTTGCTCCTGTCGTGCAGGATGGGGTTTTTGCAGAGTGCAATGGCGGACTTGTTGTCCACCAGGAGCGTGGGTACCTGCATCTTGTCGCCGGTGATCTCCGCAAGTAACCTGGACGCCCACACCCCCTGACAGGCGGCAGTGGTGGCCGCTATGAACTCCGCCTCGCAAGATGACAGAGCCACCACTTTCTGCTTCTGCGACAGCCATATGACGGGAGCGCCCCGGACGTGCTCTTGCGGTCATCGATGTCGCCGGCCATGTCGTTGTCGCTGTAGCCGAAGAGACTGGCTCCTCTAGCTCCTCTCTGAGGGAAGTGGCAGCCTAGGCTGCGTGTTCCCGCGACATATCTGATGATGTGCTTCACCGCCGTCAGGTGTTCGACAGTAGGTACCTCCATGAATCTGCTCACATATTCGACAGCATAGGTGATGTCTGGCCTTGTGTGTGTGAGGTAGCGCAGCGTCCCCACCAAGCTCCTGTACTATGTTGCGTCGGTCGGAGCCGCCATGCTGCCCTTGCTCAAATTCAGGCGCGCTTCCATGGGAGTTGGACTTGGGTTGCAGCCCGTCAGCCCAGCCCTCTCCACGATCTTGTCGGCGTACGCGCTCTGAGCGATGATCACCCTGCCAGTTTCCTGGCGTACCTCGATGCCAAGGTAGTAGGAGAGCAACCCGAGATCGCTCATCTTGAACGTGCCCTTCATCTCCATCTTGAAGCTGTCGATCTCCCGCGTGTCTGCTCCGGTGATCACTAGGTCGTCCACGTACACCCCCAGAAGAAGGAGCTCGTGGCCTGACCCACGTGAGTAGACGGCATGCTCGGAGTTGCAGCGACGGAAGCCCATGGCGACAAGAGTCGCGTCGAGCTTGGCGTTCCAAGCTCTCGGGGCCTGATGCAGGCCGTAGAGAGCCTTCCGCAGTCGAAGCACCTTGTGCTCCTGGCCAGCGGCGACGAATCCTGGTGGCTGCTGGACGTACACCACTTCCGCCAGGTCGCCGTTGAGGAACGCCGATTTTACGTCCATGTGATGGATCGCCCACCCCTCGTGCGCGGCAAGTGCGAGCAGAACGCGCACTACTCCAGTCGAGCCACTGGAGCGAAAACCTCATCGAAGTCGATCCCCTGCCGCTGTGCGAAACCTTTCGCGACGAGCCGGGCCTTGTGCCTGACGATGTTCCCGACGGCGTCCCTCTTCACGCGGAAAACCCATTTGACGCCGATGGCGTGGTGGCCGGCGGGAAGGTCCGCCAGCTTCCACGTTCCATTTTCTTCGATGGACCCCATCTCCTCAAGCATCGCCCGCCGCCAGCTAGGATCACGCTCCACTTCTTTGAAGGTGTTCGGTTCTCCAGCAGAGGCGATCAGCAGCACCTCAGAATGCTGCTCTGGGCTTCCAGGCTCATCGAAGAGATCAGCGACGCGGCGGAAGCGGTGTGTAGCGCGGGGGAGGTCGTGCGCATCGAGCACGGGGGGTCCCTGAGGGTGGAGAGACGAACTCCATGCCCACTGGAGTGGTGATCGCTGAAGGAGTGCTTTCTGCAGAGGAGGGCGCTTGACTGTTCTCGGCCGTCGAGGGCGTGCGCGCCGCCGTGTCTGCGGACCCGGCTACTGACTGGGCATCAGGCTCAGTTGGGGCCTGCGGCGTCGACGGCGTTTGCGGCTCCGGTCTCTCCTCGCCACCGTTGTGAGCAATCTGCACCTTGTAGACAGGGTACTGGAAAGTGAAGAACTCATTGTGCCCCGTCTGAGCTCCATGGGCGGTGTCCGCCCAGTTCCAACGAGCGGCCTCGTCGAAGACTGCATCCCTGGTGACATGGACACGCTTGGATGATGGGTTGTATGCTCGATAAGCTTTGCCTCCTTCCTCGTACCCAACAAACACCATTGGTGTGGACCGATCATCGAGCTTGCTCTGGTGCGGCTTCACTGTCTTCATGTGCACCACACAGCCGAACGTGCGGAGGAAGTGCACTGCTGGCCGCTCGCCGTGCCACGCCTCATATGGCGTCATGCCGATCACTGAGCGCGTCGGCGATCTGTTCAGAACGAACACGGCGGTGGTGACGGCCTCCCCCGAGAACTCCCCGGGCATGGCCGTGGCCTTCATCATGCTCCTAGCCATGGCCACCACGGTTTGGTTGCGCCACTCCACAACGCCGTTCTGCTGCGGCGAGTATGGCGCTGTGAGCTACCACTGTATGCCGCACTCCGCATAGTAGTCGGTGAAGTCGACGGACGTGAACTCGCCGCCGCGGTCCGTCCGCAGGGCACGCAGCTTGCGCCCTGTCTCCCTCTCCACCCGCGCCTGAAATCGCGCGATCGCGCCGGCTGCCTCGTCCTTGGACCTGAGCACAGTCACCCACATGTACCTAGACATGTCGTCGACGAGGAGGAGGAAGTAGCGGCGCCCCCCAGCGGTTGCGGGCGTGATCGGTCCGCACAGATTGCCATGGACCAGCTCCAGAGCGTCCTGAGCTCTGAAGTTTGCCTCCACGGGAAAAGGGTTTCGCCTCTGCTTGCCGGCGAGGCACCCGTCGCACACTTGGTCGACATGGTCAATGGCGGGCATGCCTCGGACCAGCCCTTGCTGAGCTAGCTTGCGGAGAGCTTGGAAGTTGAGGTGCCCGAACCTGGCATGCCACTTCCATGCCTCGTCTGTGGCGCATCGTGCAGCCAGACAGACAGGGCGCGCGAGCTGGAGCGTGTACGGGTACAAGCAATTGCCTTCCCGCCGTACTCTTGCGATGATGCGCCGCTGCGGGTCGGAGAGGGTGAAGACGCCATGCTCGATCTCCGATTTGCACCCGACCTGATCCAGCTGCCCCACACTAGATGCGGGATGTAGTACACCCTGCTCAGCACGCGGTGCCCACCGGAGTGGTCGGTGAAGAGCACACTCTCGCGTCCCTTGATGTCGACAACTGATCCATCGCCAAACTTGACCGTGCCAGAAACGCGTCGGTCCAGCTCGCTGAAGGAGCCCTCCTCGCCGGACATGTGATTGCTGGCGCCCGTGTCCAGGAACCACATGCCAGTGTGCTCGTCCGTGGCCAGGCCGAGGTATGCTTCGACGCGCTCTTCATGCAGCTCGACGCGATCGCCGTTGTCGCCAATGTCCACGGACAGCTCGCACACCTGCGCCATGAGGAGGTGTGTCGGGTCGGCGTTGTCACCGCCATCCCCTTGCGCGAGGAGAGCCTTGGCGTCCTCATCCCTCTTCTTTCTGTGACAGTCGCGCTTCCAGTTGTTGGAAATATGCCCTAGAGGCAATAATAAAATGGTTATTATTATATTTCTTTGTTCATGATAATTGTCTATTGTTCATGCTATAATTGTATTATCCGGAAATCGTAATACAAGTGTGAATACATAGACCACAACAAGTCCCTAGTGAGCCTCTAGTTGACTAGCTCGTTGATCAACAGATAGTCATGGTTTCCTGACTATGGACATTGGATGTCATTGATAACGGGATCACATCATTAGGAGAATGATGTGATGGACGAGACCCAATCCTAAGCATAGCACAAAGATCGTGTAGTTCGTTTCGCTAGAGCTTTTCCAAATGTCAAGTATCATTTCCTTAGACCATGAGATTGTGCAACTCCCGGATACCGTAGGAGTGCTTTGGGTGTGCCAAACGTCACAACGTAACTGGGTGACTATAAAGGTGCACTATGGGTATCTCTGAAATTATCTCTTGGGTTGGCACGAGTCGAGACTGGGATTTGTCACTCCGTATGACGGAGAGGTATCTCTGGGCCCACTCGGTAATGCATCATAATAATGAGCTCAATGTGACCAAGTGTCTGGTCACGGGATCATGCATTATGGTACGAGTAAAGTGACTTGCTGGTAACCATATTGAACGAGGTATTGGGATACCGACGATCGAGTCTCGGGCAAGTAACGTAGCGATTGACAAAGGGAATTGTATACGGGATTGATTGAATCCTCGACATCGTGGTTCATCCGATGAGATCATCGAGGAGCATGTGGGAGCCAACATGGGTATCCAGATCCCGCTGTTGGTTATTGACCGGGGAGGCATCTCGGTCATGTCTGCATGTCTCCTGAACCCGTAGGGTCTACACACTTAAGGTTCGGTGACGCTAGGGTTGTAGAGATATGAATATGCAGTAACCCGAAAGTTGTTTGGAGTCCCGGATGAGATCCCGGACGTCACGAGGAGTTCCGGAATGGTCCGGAGGTGAAGAATTATATATAGGAAGTGCAGTTTCGGCCATCAGGAAAGTTTCGGGGGTCACCGGTATTGTACCGGGACCACCGGAAGGGTCCCGGGGGTCCACCGGGTGGGGCCACCTATCCCGGAGGGCCCCATGGGCTGAAGTGGGGAGGGGACCAGCCCCTGGCAGGCTGGTGTGTCCCCTCCCCCTTGCCCCCATGCGCCTAGGGTTGGAAACCCTAGGGTGGGCGGCGCCTCCACTTGCCTTGGGGGGCAAGGCACCCCCTTGGCCGCCGCCCCCCCTTGGAGATTCAATCTCCTAGGGCCGGCGCCCCCCTGGGGACCCTATATAAAGAGGGGGGAGGGAGGGCAGCCGCACCCTTGCACTTGGCGCCTCCCTTCCCCCTTGCTACACCTCTCCCTCCCGCAGACGCTTGGCGAAGCCCTGCCGGGATCCCTGCTGCATCCACCACCACGCCGTCATGCTGCTGCATCTTCATCAACCTCTCCTTCCCCCTTGCTGGATCAAGAAGGAGGAGACGTCTCGCTGACCTTACGTGTGTTGAACAATGAGGTGCCATCCGTTCGGCGCTAGGATCTCCGGTGATTTGGATCACGACGAGTACGACTCCCTCAACCCCGTCCTCTTGAACGCTTCCGCTCGCGATCTACAAGGGTATGTAGATGCACTCCTCTCTCTCATTGCTGGATGAACTCCTAGATTGATCTTGGTGAACGTAGGAAATTTTTTATTTTATGCAACGTTCCCCAACAGTGGCATCATGAGCTAGGTCTATGCGTAGTTCTCTTTGCACGAGTAGAACACAATTTGTTGTGGGCGTAGATGTTGTCAACTTTCTTGCCACTACTAGTCTTATTTTGCTTCAGCGGTATTGTGGGATGAAGCGGCCCGGACCGACCTTACACGTACTCTTACATGAGACAGGTTCCACCGACTGACATGCACTAGTTGCGTAAGGTGGCTAGCGGGTGTCTGTCTCTCCCACTTTAGTTGGAGCGGATTCGATGAAAAGGGTCCTTATGAAGGGTAAATAGAAGTTGGCAAATCACGTTGTGGCTTTTACGTAGGTAAGAAAACGTTCTTGCTAGATCACCTATAGAAGCCACATAAAAAACTTGCAACAACAATTAGAGGACGTCTAACTTGTTTTTGCAGCAAGTGTTTTGTGATGTGATATGGCCAAAGGATGTGATGAATGATATATGTGATATATGAGATGATCATGTTCTTGTAATAGGAATCACGACTTGCATGTCGATGAGTATGACAACCGGCAGGAGCCATAGGAGTTGTCTTTATTTTGTATGACATGCGTGTCATTGAAGAATGCCATGTAAATTACTTTACTTTATTGCTAAACGCGTTAGCCATAGAAGTAGAAGTAGTCGTTGGCGTGACAACTTCATGAAGACACGATGATGGAGATCATGGTGTCATGCCGGTGACGAAGATGATCACGGCGCCCCGAAGATGGAGATCAAAGGAGCAATATGATATTGGCCATATCATGTCACTATTTGATTGCATGTGATGTTTATCATGTTTTACATCTTGTTTGCTTAGAACGACGGTAGCTTAAATAAGATGATCCCTTGAAATAATTTCAAGAAAACTGTTCCCCCTAACTGTGCACCATTGCAAAGGTTCATTGTTTCGAAGCACCACGTGATGATCGGGTGTGATAGATCCTAACGTTCGACTACAACGGGTGTAAGCCAGATTTACACACGCAATACACTTAGGTTGACTTGACGAGCCTAGCATGTACAGACATGGCCTCGGAACATGGAAGACCGAAAGGTCGAGCATGAGTCGTATAGAAGATACGATCAAGATGAAGATGTTCACCGATGTTAACTAGTCCGTCTCACGTGATGATCGGACATGGCCTAGTTGACTCGGATCATGTTTCACTTAGATGACTAGAGGGATGTCTGTCTAAGTGGGAGTTCATTAATAATTTGATTAGATGGACTTAATTATCATGAACTTAGTCTAAAACCTTTGCAAAATGTCTTGTAGATCAAATGGCCAACGCTCATGTCCACCTCAACTTCAACGCGTTCCTAGAGAAAACCAAACTGAAAGATGATGGCAGCAACTATACGGACTGGGTCCGGAACCTGAGGATCATCCTCTTAGCTGCCAAGAAAGATTATGTCCTAGGAGCCCCGCTAGGTGAAGCACCAATCCCAAAGAACCAAGACGTTATGAACGCTTGGCAGTCTCGTGTTGATGATTACTCCCTCGTTCAGTGCGGCATGCTTTACAGCTTAGAACCGGGGCTCCAAAAGCGTTTTGAGCAACACGGAGCATATGAAATGTTCGAAGAGCTGAAAATGGTTTTCCAAGCTCATGCCCGGGTCGAGAGATATGAAGTCTCTGACAAGTTCTTCAGCTATAAGATGCAGGAAAACAGTTTTGTTAGTGAGCACATACTCAAGATGTCTGGGTTGCACAACCGCTTGACTCAGCTGGGAGTTAATCTCCCGGATGACGCGGTCATTGACAGAATCCTCCAGTCACTCACACCAAGCTACATGAACTTTGTGATGAACTTCAATATGCAGGGGATGGAAAAGACCATTCCTGAGGTATATTCAATGCTGAAATCAGCAGAGGTAGAAATCAAAAAGGAACATCAAGTGTTGATGGTGAATAAAACCACTAAGTTCAAGAAAGGCAAGGGTAAGAAGAACTTCAAGAAGGACGGCAAGGGAGTTGCCGCGCTCGGTAAGCCAGTTGCCGGGAAGAAGTCAAACAATGGACCCAAGCCTGAAACTGAGTGCTTTTATTGCAAGGGAAGTGGTCACTGGAAGCGGAACTGCCCCAAGTACTTAGCGGACAAGAAGGCCGGCAAAACCAAAGGTATATGTGATATACATGTAATTGATGTGTACCTTACCAGTACTCGTAGTAGCTCTTGGGTATTTGATACCGGTGCGGTTGCTCATATTTGTAACTCAAAGCAGGAGCTGCGGAAACTGGCGAAGGACGAGGTGACGATGCGCGTCGGGAATGGTTCCAAGGTCGATGTGATCGCCGTCGACACGCTACCTCTACATTTACCTACGGGATTAGTTTTAAACCTCAATAACTGTTATTTAGTACCAGCTTTGAGCATGAACATTGTATCAGGATCTCGTTTAATTCGAGATGGCTACTCATTTAAATCCGAGAATAATGGTTGTTCTATTTATATGAGTGATATGTTTTATGGTCATGCCCCGCTGGTGAATGGCTTATTCTTAATGAATCTCGAGCGTAATGTTACACATATTCATAGTGTGAATACCAAAAGATGTAAAGTTGATAACGATAGTCCCACATACTTGTGGCACTGCCGCCTTGGTCACATTGGTGTCAAGCGCATGAAGAAGCTCCATGCTGATGGACTTTTAGAGTCTCTAGATTATGAATCGTTTGACACATGCGAACCATGCCTCATGGGCAAAATGACCAAGCCTCCATTCTCCGGAACAATGGAGCGAGCAACCAACTTATTGGAAATCATACATACTGATGTGTGCGGTCCAATGAGCGTTGAGGCTCGCGGAGGATATCGTTATGTTCTCACTCTCACTGATGACTTAAGTAGATATGGGTATGTCTATTTGATGAAACACAAGTCTGAGGCCTTTGAAAAGTTCAAGGAATTTCAGAATGAGGTAGAGAATCAACGTGACCGAAAGATAAAGTTCTTACGATCAGATCATGGGGGAGAATATTTAAGTCACGAATTTGGTACGCACTTAAGGAAATGTGGAATCGTTTCACAACTCACGCCGCCTGGAACACCTCAGTGAAATGGTGTGTCCGAACGTCGTAATCGCACTCTATTGGATATGGTGCTATCTATGATGTCACTTACCGATTTACCGCTATCATTTTGGGGGTACGCTCTAGAGACAGCTACATTCACTTTAAATAGGGCACAGTCTAAATCCGTTGAGACGACACCGTATGAATTATGGTTTGGGAAGAAACCTAAGCTGTCATTTCTAAAAGTTTGGGGATGCGATGCTTATGTCAAGAAACTTCAACCTGAGAAGCTCGAACCCAAGTCGGAAAAATGCGTCTTCATAGGATACCCTAAGGAAACCATTGGGTATACCTTCTACTTAAGATTCGAGGGCCAGATCTTTGTTGCCAAGAATGGGTCCTTTCTGGAGAAAGAGTTTCTCTCGAAAGAATTAAGTGGGAGGAAAGTAGAGCTTGATGAAGTACTACCTCTTGAAACGGTGAGTAGCGCAACTCAGGAAGATGTTCCTGTGGTACCTGCACCGACAAGAGAGGAGGTTAATGATGATGATCAAGATACTTCGGATCAAGCTCCTACTGAACTTCGAAGGTCCACAAGGACACGTTCCGCACCAGAGTGGTACGGCAACCCTGTCTTGGAAATCATGTTGTTAGACAATAGTGAACCTTCAAACTATGAAGAAGTGATGGCGGGCCCAGATTCCAACAAATGGCTTGAAGCCATGCAATCCGAGATAGGATCCATGTATGAAAACGAAGTGTGGACTTTGACAGACTTGCCCGATGATCGCGAGCAATAGAAAACAAATGGATCTTTAAGAAGAAGATGGACGCAGATGGTAATGTTACCATATATAAAGCTCGACTTGTCGCTAAGGGTTATCGACAAGTTCAAGGGATTGACTACAATGAGACATTCTCTCCAGTAGCGAAGCTGAAGTCCGTCCGAATAATGTTAGCAATTGCCGCATACTATGATTATGAGATATGGCAAATGGACGTCAAAACGGCATTCCTTAACGGTCACCTTAAGGAAGAACTATATATGATGCAGCCGGAAGGTTTTGTCGACCCTAAGAATGCTAACAAGGTATGCAAGCTCCAGCGCTCCATCTATGGGCTGGTGCAAGCATCTCGGAGTTGGAACATTCGCTTTAATGAGATGATTAAAGTGTTTGGGTTTATGCAGACTTATGGAGAAGCCTGCGTTTACAAGAAAGTGAGTGGGAGCTCTGTAGCATTTCTCATATTATATGTGGATGACATACTTTTGATGGGAAATGATATAGAACTTTTGGACAACATAAAGGCCTACTTGAATAAGTGTTTTTCAATGAAGGACCTTGGAGAAGCTACTTACATATTAGGCATCAAGATCTATAGAGATAGATCAAGACGCCTCATAGGTCTTTCACAAAGCACATACCTTGATAAGATATTGAAGAAGTTCAATATGGATCAGTCCAAGAAGGGGTTCTTGCCTGTGTTACAAGGTGTGAAATTGAGCTCGGCTCAATGCAGAAAAGATGAGTGTCGTCCCCTATGCCTCAGCCATAGGGTCTATCATGTATGCCATGACCTGTACCAGACCTGATATAAACCTTGCCGTAAGTTTGGTAGGAAGGTACCAAAGTAATCCCGGCATGGAACACTGGACAGCGGTCAAGAACATCCTTAAGTACCTGAAAAGGACTAAGGATATGTTTCTCGTATATGGAGGTGACGAAGAGCTCGTCGTAAAGGGTTACGTCGACACTAGCTTCGACACAGATCTGGATGACTCTAAGTCACAAACCGGATACGTGTATATTTTGAATTGTGGGGCAATAAGCTGGTGCAGTTGCAAGCGGAGCGTCGTGGCGGGATATACATGTGAAGCGGAGTACATGGCAGCCTCGAAGGTGAAGGAAATATGCCCTAGAGGCAAAAAAAAGTTATTATTTATTTCCTTATTTCATGATAAATGTTTATTATTCATGCTAGAATTTTATTAACCGGAAACATAATACATGTGTGAATACATAGACAAACATAGTGTCACTAGTATGCCTCTACTTGACTAGCTCGTGAATCAAAGATGGTTAAGTTTCCTAGCCATAGACATGAGTTGTCATTTGATTAACGGGATCACATCATTAGGAGAATGATGTGATTGACATGACCCATTCCGTTAGCCTAGCACTTGATCATTTAGTATGTTGCTATTGCTTTCTTCATGACTTATACATGTTCCTGTAACTATGAGATTATGCAACTCCCCTTTGCTAGAGGAACACTTTGGGTGCTACCAAATGTCACAACGTAACTGGGTGATTATAAAGGAGTACTACAGGTGTCTCCAAAGGTACATGTTGGGTTGGCGTATTTCGAGATTAGGTTTTGTCACTCCGATTGTCGGAGAGGTATCTCTGGGCCCTCTCGGTAATGCACATCACTATAAGCCTTGCAAGCAATGTAGCTAATGAGTTAGTTACGGAATGATGCATTACGTAACGAGTAAAGAGACTTGCCGGTAATGAGATTGAACTAGGTATTGGATACCGATGATCGAATCTCGGGCAAGTAACATACCGATGACAAAGGGAACAAAGTATATTGTTATGTGGTTTGACCGATAAAGATCTTCGTAGAATATGTAGGAGCGAATATGGGCATCCAGGTTCCGCTATTTGTTATTGACCACAAATAGTTCTAGGTCATGTCTACATAGTCTCGAACCCGTAGGTCCGCACGCTTAAGGTTTCGATGACAGTTATATTATGAGTTTATGAGTTTTGATGTACCGAAGGAGTTCGGAGTCCCGGATGAGATCGGGGACATGACGAGGAGTCTTGAAATGGTCGAGACGTAAAGATCGATATATTGGACGCGCATATTCGGAGTTCGGAAAGGTTCCGAGTGATTCGGGTATTTTTCGGAGTACCGGAGAGTTACGGGAATTCGCCGGGGAGTATATGGGCCTTATTGGGCCATACGGGAATAGAGGAGAGAGGCCAAAAGGAAGGAGGCCTGCGCCCCCCCTCTGGTCCGAATTGGACAAAGGGGCCGGCCCCCTTTTCCTTCTCCGTCTCCTCCTCTTTTCTTCTCCAACAAGGAAAGGAGGAGTCGGACTCCCGGTGGGAGTAGGACTCCCCCCTTGGTGCGCCTCCTCCATAGGCCGGCCGCCTCCCCCCTTGCTCCTATATATATGGGGGCAGGGGGGCACCCCAAAGACACAACAACAATTGATCCTTGAGATCTATTAGCCGTGTGCGGTGCCCCCCTCCACCATAGTCCTCCTCGATAATATTGTAGCGGTGCTTAGGCGAAGCCCTGCGATGGTAGAACATCAAGATCGTCACCACGCCGTCGTGCTGACGGAACTCTCCCTCGACACTCGGCTGGATCGGAGTTCGAGGGACGTCATCGAGCTGAACGTGTGCTAGAACTCGGAGGTGCCGTAGTTTCAGTGCTTGATCAGTCGGGCCGTGAAGACGTATGACTACATCAACCGTGTTGTTCTAACGCTTCCGCTTTCGGTCTACAAGGGTATGTAGATTACACTCTCCCCTCTCGTTGCTATGCATCACCATGATCTTGCGTGTGCGTAGGAAATTTTTTGAAATTACTACGTTCCCCGACAGTGGCATCAGAGCCTAGGTTTTATGCGTAGATGTTATATGCACGAGTAGAACACAAGTGAGTTGTGGGCGATACAAGTCATACTGCTTACCAGCATGTCATACTTTGGTTCGGCGGTATTGTTGGATGAAACGGCCCGGACCAACATTATGCGCACGCTTACGCGAGACTGGTTTTATCGCCGTGCTTTGCACACAGGTGACTAGCGGGTGTCAGTTTCTCCAACTTTAGTTGAACCGAGTGTGGCTACGCCCGGTCGTTGAGAAGGTCAAAACAGTACCAACTTGATGAACTATCGTTGTGGTTTTGATGCGTAGGTAAGAACGGTTCTTGCTCAGCCCGTAGCAGCCACGTAAAACTTGCAACAACAAAGTAGAGGACGTCTAACTTGTTTTTGCAGGGCATGTTGTGATGTGATATGGTCAAGACGTGATGAGATATAAGTTGTTGTATGAGATGATCATGTTTTGTTGAAGTTATCGGCAACTGGCAGAAGCTCTATGGTTGTCTCTTTGTTGCATAAGATGCAAGTGCCAAATAATTGCTTTACTTTATCGCTATGCGATAGCAATAGTTGCAAGAGCAATAGTTGGCGAGACGACCATGTGACGACACATTGATATAGATCAAGATGATGAAGATCATGGTGTCGTGCCAGTGACGATAGAGATCATGACAGTACTTTGGAGATGGAGATCAAAGGCGCAAGATGATCATGGCCATATCATGTCACATATTTTGATTGCATATGATGTTTATCTGTTATACATCTTATTCTGTTTTGTTTGACGGTAGCATTATAAGATGATCTCTCACTAATTATCAAGAAGTGTTCTCCCCGAGTATGCACCGTTGCGAAAGTTCTTCGTGCTGAGACACCACGTGATGATCGGGTGTGATAGGCTCTACGTTCAAATACAACGGGTGCAAAACAGTTGCGCACGCGGAATACTCAAGTTAAACTTCACGAGCCTAGCATATAACAGATATGGCCTCGGAACACGGAGACCGAAAGGTCGAGCGTGAATCATATAGTAGATATGATCAACATATTGATGTTCACCGTTGAAACTACTCCATCTCACGTGACGATCGGACATGGTGTAGTTGATATGGATCACGTAATCACTTAGAGGATTAGAGGGATGTCTATCTAAGTGGGAGTTCTTAAGTAATATGATTAATTGAACTTAAATTTATCATGAACTTAGTCCTGGTAGTATTTTGCAAATTATGTTGTAGATCAATAGCTTGCGTTGTTGCTTTCATATGTTTATTTTGATATGTTCCTAGAGAAAATTGTGTTGAAAGATGTTAGTAGCAATGATGCGGATTGGATCCGTGATCTGAGGTTTATCCTTATTGCTGCACAGAAGAATTATGTCCTTAATGCACCGCTAGGTGACAGACCTATCGCAGGAGCAGATGCAGACGTTATGAACGTTTGGCTAGCTCAATATGATGACTACTTGATAGTTTAGTGCACCATGCTTAAACGGCTTAGAATCGGGACTTCAAAGATGTTTTGAACGTCATGGACCATATGAGATGTTCCAGGAATTGAAGTTAATATTTCAAGCAAATACCCGAGTTGAGAGATATGAAGTCTCCAACAAGTTCTATAGCTAAAAGATGGAGGAGAATTGCTCAACTAGTGGGCATGTGCTCAGATTGTCTGGGTACTTCAATCGCTTGAATCAAGTGGGAGTTAATCTTCCATATAAGATAGTGATTGGCAGAGTTCTCTAGTCACCAACACCAAGTTAGTGGAACTTCGTGATGAACTATAATGCAAGGGATGACGAAAACGATTCCCAAGCTCTTCGTGATGTTGAAAAATCAACGAAGGTAGAAATCAAGAAAGAGCATCAAGTGTTGATGATTGACAAGACCACTAGTTTCAAGAAAAGGGCAAAGGGAAAGAAAGGGAAACTTCAAGTAGAATGGCAAATAAGTTGTCACTCCCGCGAAGAAGACCAAAGCTGGACCAAAGCCTGAAACTGAGTGCTTACACTGCAAAGAAAATTGTCACTGGAAGCGGAAATGCCCTAAATATTTGGTGGATAAGAAGGATGGCAAAGTGAATAAGGGTATATTTGATATACATGTGTTTGATGTGTGCCTTACTAGTGTTTATAGTAACCCCTGAGTATTTAATACTTGTTCGGTTGCTAAGATTAGTAACTCGAAACAGGAGTTACATAATAAACGGAGACTAGTTGAGGGGAAGTGACGATGAGTGTTGAAAATAGTTCCAAGATTGATATGATCATCATCACACACTCCCTATATTTTCGAGATTAGTGTTAAACCTAAATAAATGTTATTTAGTGTTTGCGTTGAGCATGAATATGATTTGATCATGTTTATTGCGATACAGTTATTCATTTGAAGTTAAAGAATAATTGTTATTCTGTTTACATGAATAAGACCTTCGATGGTTATACACCCAATGAAAATAGTTTCTTGGATCTCGATCGTAGTGATACACATATTCATAATATTGATGCCAAAAGATGCAAAGTTAATAATGATAGTGCAACTTATTTGTGGCACTGCCGTTTGGGTCATATCAGTGTAAAGCGCATGAAGAAACTCCATAAAGATGGATTTTCAGAATCACTTGGTTATGAATCATTTGATGCTTGCGAACCGTGCCTTTTGGGCAAGATGACTAAAACTCCGTTCTCCGGAACAATGGAACAAGCTACTGACTTATTGGAAATAATACATACCGATGTATGCAATCCAATGAGTGTTGATGCTCGTGGCAAGTATCATTATTTTCTGACCTTCACAAGATGATTTGAGCAGATATGGGTATATCTACTTGATGAAACATAAGTCTGAAATAGTTGAAAGGTTCAAAGAATTTCAGAGTGAAGTGGAAAAATCATCGTAATAAGAAAATAAAGTTTCTGCGATCTGATCGCGGAGACAAATATTTGAGTTACGAGTTTGGTCTTAAATTAAAACAATGTGGAATAGGTTCACAGCTCACGCCACCTGGAACACCACAACGTTATGGTGTGTCCGAACGTCGTAACCGCACTTTATTGGATATGGTGCGATCTATGATGTCTCTTACTGATTTACCACTATTGTTTTGGGGTTATGCATTAGAGACAGCTGCATTCACGTTAAAAGGGCACCATCTAAATCCGTTGAGACGACAGCATATGAACTGTGGTTTGGCAAGAAACCAAAGTTGTTGTTTCTTAAAGTTTGGGGCTGCAATGCTTATGTGAAGAAACTTCAACCAGATAAGCTCGAACCCAAATCGGAGAAATGTGTCTTCATAGGATACCCAAAAGAGACTGTTGGGTACACCTTCTATCACAGATCTGAGGGCAAGATTTTCGTTGCAAAATTCGGATCCTTTCTAGAGAAGGAGTTTCTCTCGAAAGAAGTGAGTGGGAGGAAAGTAGAACTTGATGAGGTAACTGTACCTGCTCCCTTATTGGAAAGTAGTTCATCACAAGAACCGGTTCCTGTGACAACTACACCAATTAGTGAGGAAGCTAATGATATTGATCATGAAACTTCAGATCAAGTTTCTACTGAACCTCGTAGGTCTACCAGAGTAAGATCCGCACCAGAGTGGTACGGTAATCCTATTCTGGAAGTCATGTTGCTTGACCATGACGAACCTACGAACTATGAGGAAGCGATGATGAGCCCAGATTCCGCAAAATGGCTAGAGGCCATGAAATCTGAGATGGGATCCATGTATGAGAACAAAGTATGGACTTTGGTTGACTTGCCCGATGATCGGCAAGCCATTGAGAATAAATGGATCTTTAAGAAGAAGACTGACGCTGATGGTAATGTAACTGTCTACAAAGCTAGACTTGTCGAAAAAAGGTTTTTGACAAAGTTCAAGGTGTTGAATACAATGAGATTTTCTCACTCGTATCGATGCTTAAAAGTTTGTCCGAATCATGTTAGCAATTGCCACATTTTATGAAATTTGGCAAATGGATGTCAAAACTACATTCCTTAATGGATTTATTAAAGAAGAGTTGTATATGATACAACCAGAAGGTTATGTCAATCCTAAAGGTGCTAACAAAATGTGCAAGCTCCAGCGATCCATCTATGGACTGGTGCAAGCATCTCAGAGTTGGAATATATGCTTTGATAAGTTGATCAAAGCATATAGTATTATACAGACTTGCGGTGAAGCCTATATTTACAAGAAAGTGAGTGGGAGATCTGTAGCATTTCTGATACTATATGTAGATGACATATTGTTGATCGTAAATGATATAGAATTTCTGGATAGCATAAAGGGATACTTGAATAAAAGTTTTTTAATGCAAGACCTCAGTGAAGCTACTTACACATTGAGCATCAATATCTATATAGATAGATCAAGACGCTTGATAAGATTTTTTCAATGTGTACATACCTTGATAAATTTTTGAAATAGTTCAAAATGGAACAGTCAAAGAAGGAGTTCTTGCCTGTGATGCAAAGGTGTGAATTTGAGTAAGACTCAAGACCCGACCATGGCAGAAAATAGAAAGAGAATGAAAAGTCATTCCCTATGCCTCAGTCATAGGTTCTATAAAGTATGCTATGCTGTGAACCAGACCTATTGTATACCTTGCTCTGAGTTTGACAAAGGAATACAATTTTGATCTAAGAGTAGATCACTGGACAGCGGTCAAGAATATCCTTAGTGAGGACTAAGGAAATATTTCTCGATTATGGAGGTGATAAAAGAGCCCATCGTAAAGAGTTACATCGGTGCAAGCTTTCACACCGATCCAGATGACTCTAAGTCTCAATCTGGATACATACTGAAAGTGGGAGCAATTAGCTAGAGTAGCTCCGTGCAGAGCATTGTAGACTAGAATATTTGCAAAATACATGCGGCTCTGAATGTGACAGAACCGTTGACTAAGCTTCTCTCACGAGCAAAACATGATCATACCTTTGTACTCTTCGGGTATTTTTTGGAGTACCGGAGAGTTACGGGAATTCGCCGGGGAGTATATGGGCCTTATTGGGCCATACGGGAATAGAGGAGAGAGGCCAAAAGGAAGGAGGCCTGCGCCCCCCCTCTGGTCCGAATTGGACAAAGGGGCCGGCCCCCTTTTCCTTCTCCCTCTCCTCCTCTTTTCTTCTCCAACAAGGAAAGGAGGAGTCCTACTCCCCGTGGGAGTAGGACTCCCCCCTTGGTGCGCCTCCTCCATAGGACGGCCGCCTCCCCCCTTGCTCCTATATATATGGGGGCAGGGGGGCACCCCAAAGACACAACAACAATTGATCCTTGAGATCTATTAGCTGTGTGTGGTGCCCCCTCCACCATAGTCCTCCTCGATAATATTGTAGCAGTGCTTAGGCGAAGCCCTGCGACGGTAGAACATCAAGATCGCCACCACGTCGTCGTGCTGACGGAACTCTCCCTCGACACTCGGCTGGATCGGAGTTCGAGGGACATCATCGAGCTGAACGTGTGCTAGAACTCGGAGGTGCCGTAGTTTCGGTGCTTGATCGGTCGGGCCGTGAAGACGTACGACTACATCAACTGTGTTGTTCTAAGCTTCCGCTTTCGGTCTACAAGGGTATGTAGATTACACTCTCCCCTCTCGTTGCTATGCATCACCATGATCTTGCGTGTGCGTAGGAATTTTTTTGAAATTACTACGTTCCCCAACAGGAGGCAGCGCATGAAGCAATCTGGGTGAAGGAGTTCATCACCGACCTAGGAGTCATACCCAATGCGTCGGGGCCGATCACACTCTTCTGTGACAACACTGGAGCTATTGCACTTGCCAAGGAGCCCAGGTTTCAGAAGAAGACCAGGCACATCAAGCGTCCTTCAACTCCATCCGTGAAAATGTTCAAGATGGAGACATAGATATTTGTAAAGTACATACGGACCTGAATGTAGCAGATCCGTTGAATAAACCTCTCCCTAGAGCAAAACATGATCAACACCAGGACGCAATGGGTGTTCGATACATAACAATGTAACTAGATTATTGACTCTAGTGCAAGTGGGAGACTGTTGGAAATATGCCCTAGAGGCAATAATAAAATGGTTATTATTATATTTCTTTGTTCATGATAATTGTCTATTGTTCATGCTATAATTGTATTATTCGGAAATCGTAATAAATGTGTGAATACATAGACCACAACAAGTCCCTAGTGAGCCTCTAGTTGACTAGCTCGTTGATCAACAGATAGTCATGGTTTCCTGGCTATGGACATTGGATGTCATTGATAACGGGATCACATCATTAGGAGAATGATGTGATGGACAAGACCCAATCCTAAGCATAGCACAAAGATCGTGTAGTTCATTTCGCTAGAGCTTTTCCAAATGTCAAATATCATTTCCTTAGACCATGAGATTGTGCAACTTCTGGATACCGTAGGAGTGCTTTGGGTGTGCCAAACGTCACAACGTAACTGGGTGACTATAAAGGTGCACTACGGGTATCTCCGAAATTATCTCTTGGGTTGGCACGAGTCGAGACTGGGATTTGTCACTCCGTATGACGGAGAGGTATCTCTGGGCCCACTCGGTAATGCATCATCATAATGAGCTCAATGTGACCAAGTGTCTGGTCACGGGATCATGCATTACGGTACGAGTAAAGTGACTTGCTGGTAACGAGATTGAACGAGGTATTGGGATACCGACGATCGAGTCTCGGGCAAGTAACGTAGCGATTGACAAAGGGAATTGTATACAGGATTGATTGAATCCTCGACATCGTGGTTCATCCGATGAGATCATCGAGGAGCATGTGGGAGACAACATGGGTATCCAGATCCCACTGTTGGTTATTGACCGGAGAGGCGTCTCGGTCATGTCTGCATGTCTCCCGAACCCGTAGGGTCTACACACTTAAGGTTCGGTGACGCTAGGGTTGTAGAGATATGAATATGCAGTAACCCGAAAGTTGTTCGGAGTCTCGGATGAGATCCCGGACGTCACGAGGAGTTCCGGAATGGTCCAGAGGTGAAGAATTATATATAGGAAGTGCAGTTTCGGCCATCGGGAAAGTTTCGGGGGTCACCGGTATTGTACCGGGACCACCGGAAGGGTCCCGGGGGTCCACCGGGTGGGGCCACCTATCCCGGAGGGCCCCGTGGGCTGAAGTGGGGAGGGGACAAGCCCCTGGTGGGCTGGTGCGTCCCCCCCCCCCCTTGCCCCCCTGCGCTTAGGGTTGGAAACCCTAGGGTGGGGGGCGCCTCCACTTGCCTTGGGGGGCAAGGCACCCCCTTGGCCGCCCCCCCTGGGGACCCTATATAAAGAGGGGGGAGGGAGGGCAGCCGCACCCTTGCACTTGGCGCCTCCCTTCCCCCTTGCTACACCTCTCCCTCCCGCAGACGCTTGGCGAAGCCCTGGCGGGATCCCTGCTGCATCCACCACCACGCCGTCGTGCTGCTGGATCTTCATCAACCTCTCCTTCCCCCTTGCTGGATCAAGAAGGAGGAGACGTCTCGCTGACCGTACGTGTGTTGAACACGGAGGTGCTCTCCATTCGGCGCTAGGATCTCCGGTGATTTGGATCACGACGAGTACGACTCCCTCAACCCCGTTCTCTTGAACGCTTCCGCTCGCGATCTACAAGGGTATGTAGATGCACTCCTCTCTCTTGTTGCTGGATGAAATCCTAGATTGATCTTGGTGAACATAGGAATTTTTTATTTTATGCAACGTTCCCAAATACCAGTGCCCCGGGATGTTGCAGTAGTGGCACCGGTCGCGATCGTCGCCATTGACAGCATTGTCCTTTCTGGAGCTGGCGCCCTGGCCGCGCCCGCCGCCGCCGTGACCGTAGCCACGACCTCTCTGGCGTCGGCCCTGCGATGAGCCGTACCCAGAGCCGTCGGCGTTCTGATCGCCGGTCTTGAGGCGGGTGTTCCACTGCTCCTCTGTCATGAGAAGCCGCCCCATCCTGTCTGTGGCCCGCTGCAGCTCGTGGCGCTCCTCCGCCGCCTTGAGCCTTCCGGTGAGTTCCTCGACGGAGAGTGTGTCGAGATCTACCAGAGTCTCGGTCGACAGAGCGGGCACTACCGATAGGAATTTACGCACAATTATTTTCTCAGGGATTGTCTCACCTAGTTGCGCCATTTGTGCCGCCATCGTCGTGAGGTGCATGGCGAACTCGTCGACAGATTCACCATCGGCGAACTTGATGTCGCCGTACTGCCTGGCCAGGGTCGCGAGCTTTGCCTCCAGCACCCGCGCCACTCCGAACCGCATCGTCTTCAGGGACTCCCAGGCCTCCTTTGTCGTGGCCTTGGCTGCTAGGGTAGGCCCCATCTCCGGTGGCACCCCCCCCCCGAAGGATTGCCTCGAGCGCTAGGCGATCCTCGCTCCGCTCGGCCGTGCCCATCTGGATGGCGTCCCAGAGGTGTCGCCCCTCCATCATGACCTGCATCAGCACGGCCCAGTTAGTGTAGTCCGTCCGCGTCACCTGCGGCCACGCCGCGCTGCCGGTGTCGCGAGCCATTCGTGCCATGGACCTCTCAGCCACGACAAGCTCGTTGCCGTCGGAGACCCGTGCCCGCGGAGTTTGCGGCGACTTGCTACCACCGGAATCGTCTGTGCCTGCCATGCCCAAGATCTGAACACAGCTCTGATGCCAATTGTTGGCAAATTCTAGCCTATCTCTCTCACCTCGCCCCGATCTCTCTGTGTTTCTCTGAAGAACAACAAGAACAGGAAGAACAGGGAGGTTTGTTGCTGCGTAAAACTTGCAGCTTTTCTGGTCTTCTTCCACTCCTTTTATTTCTGAACCGACAAGGAAAACGGGGTCGTGGCCCCTTGCATTGCTCCACCACCGATCGTGGTGCTCGTGCCATCCCATGAGCGATCAGGAGGGGGCGCACGACTCGATCAAAACGCTAACAAAAGCGAGCTAATCTCGCTGCCTGAAACTACCTGACGAAACTGACGAAACTGAAGAAAAAGCAAATCGACACTAGCCTAAACCTTCAGACTTGGGGTTTATCCAACATCCACTAGGCTCCCCAACAGCCCCCCCCCCAGGAGCACTTTTTTAGCGCTGGTTGTAAAAAAACGTCCCAGCCATGCACCCAAGACCTCGTTTTTAGCCAAATTTGATGAATGTTTCAGCCGGCGCTCTCAGCCGAAACCCAGCGCATTGGGGCGAGCTGGGAACACCGGCGCTACTTTTTGGCGTGCATCTGGCCCGCAGTCAGCCACCTTTTCCTTCTCTCTCCTCACTTTCCACCTATCCCATGCCTCCCTGCTCCCCTCTCGATCCTCGCAGCGCCCCCACCTTCCCCTCATCCGCTTTCTCCTCGCCTAGCTCTCCCGCGCCACTGCTGAGCTCTCCCCGCGCCGGCTCCGGGTGGTCGGGCGGCCATCCCTCCTCCGCACGCCGGCCTCGGGCTGGCTCGCCTCGGCGCCCCCGCTCCAGCCGGCTTGGCCGCCCGCATCGGCCTGCTCCACCCACGCGTGCCTGGCAGAGGACACGGCGAGCTGCACGGGGAGGCGCCGTAGCCGGAGCTCGCACTCGCCGCTCACGTCTGAGGCGGAGCTCGCCCGCGCCCGCCTATGCGGGGAGCAGCCGGCGTGGTGCGCCCTACCCACGCCAAGCTCCAGCCGCGGCGGCGTTGCCCCCCTGCGGCGCGGCGTTCTCGGCTAGGGTCGTAGCTTGGTGGGTGCGCGGGCGCGGCGCAAGCACATGCGAGTTCGGCGGCGAGCGGCAAGTCGGCTCGGGCGTGCGCGCGGCTGGCAGCCATGGGCGCAGCAGCAGGGCAAGCGAGCGGGCACAGACGGGCATGTGG
>NC_057813.1:686928973-686932482 GCF_018294505.1 Triticum aestivum | reverse complement strand
CGGGGCGGACACGGCGGCCGGCGCGACGAGCGCTGCAGCGGCGGGCGAGCGAGCTAGCGGATGCGGCGGCCGGCACGACGAGCCAGTGAGGTGGCCAGGCGGGCGAGCGACGGGGCGCGCCTGGGGGCTCCAACTACTGGGAAACTTTTCCGCCCAAGACCAAAATTAGTGTCGGCAAACATTCATCCGGCGCAAAAATCGTTCTTGGGGAGGCACAATGGTTGGAGATGCTCTAAGGCCACTGATGGAACGAGAAAAGAATGGGTCTCTGGTAACCATGAGAGAAAAGGGAGAAAAACACGTGATGGGTGGTCCTCACGGGGACGCGTGGCATGCAAGGAGCGCGGTTGATTTCTTCATAAATGGTTTAAAGAGTTTTCCATCTTTTTTTCGCGGTTGCTTTGCATTGCACAATCAATAATTGAGAATTACTCGTTGCAAAGATCACTTCCATCTTCTTAGGTTGTGACAAGTGGCACATTGCATGTGCACCGTGTAACGCCCCGAGACCGACGCCCCAGAAGACTTCCAGCTATTCCGAGCTTTGCCGTGTGTTTTATTTGCTTTTTGCATTGCATCATGTCATCATGCCATCATATCATTAATTTTTTATAACTCTTCTAAATAAATTGTGTGGATCCTCGGTCCATTTAGATTGAGGGATATTCACAATGATGATTTCTCTTTAGAACATATACTCCCAATATTATTAGGGAGCTATAAAAAATATTTCATTAGCTTGGAATTAACCGTAACACACTTGCAAAATTCCCATGCCCTTTCTACTTCAAGTTTGGTCCCCAAACTTTGCCAACAATTCTTATCTCTTTTATCGAGGCTCCTCCTAAATTCTCAACATTTTTGGACTCTTCCAAAACCTTGTCCTAGTTGAAACCATTTGAATTAAATTCAAATGAGTTTGAATTTAAACTTCCATTCATGCCCACTTCTATTTTACCTGGATCAAGCTCATTTTTAGGAGTCCGGGAAAATTAACCCCATGCTCAAATTCTTCCCCTAACCCTCTCTTCCGTTTTCTTCTCTCTAATGCTTTTCTGCTATAGAAAATAAGAGAGAGAGAGAGAAGTAAGCCCAGCAGCCACACTACCTGGGCCGGCCTCCCAAGGCCCAGCCGCCCCTCCGAACCCTAGCTCGATCGATCCCCACTCCTCTCGATCCCGTCTCCCCTTTGCCATCCTCCCAGCGCCGCCACATCTCATTGCTCGGTCCTCATCTCCCCTCGTTCTCCTCCCATGCCTCTCCATCCCACCGCTCCTCGCCGTCGCTCAGGCCTCGCCGCGGCACCCTGCGTCGCCGGAGCCCTGCGCCAAGACCTCCCCTGCCTCGTCATGTCTAGGGCGAGGAGGACGACCCGCATCACCTCCTGCCCGTGCTCCGCCGCCCTCGTCAGCGCCCACGCATCCTCCTCCCTCCGTTCGGCCTCAACCATAGGAGCCACACCATCACAGCGCCCGCCTTCTCCTATCGTGCCCGTCGCCCGCCATGGCCCACGAGGCCATCAGCATCGCCGCACCCCTGCCACCTCCTTCTCCATCGGCGACCTCGACCTCCACTGTTAGCTGCACGTCCAGCGAGCATCACCGCCTTGCTTCTCACACCCGCACCCAAGCTGCTCCACCCCTTGCTTCGCCTCGTGCCCGACGGCGTGACCGATGCTTCCCTGCACCAGCTCGTGTGTCCGCGCGTGTAGCCAGGACTACCATGGCTAAGGGTTTTCCATGCGTTGCCGGGAGCTCCTCCAATTGTTGCCCCGTACACCGCATTGCTGCTGCCGCTGGATCGTCGAGACCGATCCCCCGAGGAACCTCGTGTTCAACTACACAACGAGCGTCAAGTACCACTACAACCCATGTTCGACTACTTGGAGTCGCCAAGTACCACGACGACCATCGCTTGCCAAGCTTGGCTACATCACGGAGATAAGTACAACTACGCGGTTTCGCCAAGTGCCACAGCGAACCATGAAGTGCCACAAGATACCAAGTACCTCTACCGATGGCCCCGAACATCTACGAACCATGTACGACTACCGTCGCCGTGGATCCGACAAGATCCGTGTACAACTACTTCCCCTACACCGCATCGAACTCGATCCGCCCCGAAAATGCATGCTTCGAAGGTATAACCCTGAGACGACCGCCCGTGAACGAATGCTTGTGTGTTGTATGAGATGCTCGAGTTTTGCACCATCATCGAATTGTCTTTGCACGTTCCTTGTTTTCCATGCCACCATCATGTGGGACACCCGGTATCCGGGATCACTCTCCATCTCTTGCGTGTTCCACACATCCGCACACTTCTCTCTTGCATCAGTATCTCAATCGAGTTACCGGGACCCGAATGTTGCGTGGCATCATTTTCATTTCGCCGTCGTGGCACCCTTTTCGTTCCGCCATGGTGACCAAATGCTTCATAACATGCTCATGTCAACGTTTTCATAAAATTGCATAAAACTTGCATATGTCATCCGCATCATGATAACAACAATTAAAATGTTTAAAACTGTTGCTTGCGTTAAATTGCTAAATAACATATGGGGATTTCCGGAATTGTTTTTTGTTGTTTCCGGCCTCATTTAACTTGCCTAAATAGCTAGTTTAATTATCTTTCACCTCTTGCCATGTTTATAACAACATGTAATTTTGTTGTGTTCCTAAACGAGAGAGAACTAAATAATTGATGTGGTGTTTCGTCAATATGCAACTCGTTGCATATTGAGCTCCACTTAACTTGTAGTGTAGTTTGTGCATATTGCCATGCCATGCCTCATTAAACCGGACATGCATCATACTTGTTTGTGCATCATGACATGTTTATGCTTGTGTGTTTACTATGTTGTTTGCTTCTTTCCAGTTTTCTTCTCTCGTTAGCTTCGGTTTCATTTCGGAGTTGTGAGGATTCGTTCGACTACGTCTGTTTGTCTTCTTCATGCACTCATTCTTCTTCCTTGCGGGATCTCAGGCAAGATGACCATCACCCTCGATATCACTTCTATCTTTGCTTGCTAGTTGTTTCGTTCTATCGCTATGATGCATTACCTATCACTTGTTTACCATGCCTCATATATTACCATGTCAGCCTCTAACCTTTCGCCCTTCCTAGCAAACCATTGCTTGGCTATGTTACCGCTTTGCTCAGCCCCTCTTATAGCATTGTTAGTTGCAGGTGAATTTGAAGATTGCTCCATGATGGACAGGATTATGTTGGGATATCACAATGTCTCTTATTTAATTAATGCATCTATATACTTGGTAAAGGGTGGAAGGCTCGGCCTTATGCCTGGTGTTTTGTTCCACTCTTGCCGCCCTAGTTTCCGTCATACCGGTGTTATGTTCCTTGATTTTGCGTTCCTTACGCGGTTGGGTGATTTATGGGACCCCCTTGACAGTTCGCTTTGAATAAAACTCCTCCAGCAAGGCCCAATCTTGGTTTTACCATTTGCCTACCTAAGCCTTTTTCCCTTGGGTTCTGCAGACTCAAGGGTCATC
>NC_057813.1:686921718-686928758 GCF_018294505.1 Triticum aestivum | reverse complement strand
GGTGCTGGTCCAAACCGAGCGATGTCCGGCGCCCCCTGGGCAACCAGGGTCTAGGCCAACCCGACGTCTGGCTCATCCGTTGTGCCCTGAGAACGAGATACGTGCGACTCCTATCGGGATTTGTCGGCACATCGGGCGGCTTTGCTGGTCTTGTTTTACCATTGTCGAAATGTCTTGTAAATCAGGATTCCGAGACTGATCGGGTCTTACTGGGAGAAGGAATATCCTTCGTTGACCGTGAGAGCTTGTGATGGGCTAAGTTGGGACACCCTTGCAGGGTATAAACTTTCGAGAGCCGTGCCCGCGGTTATGTGGCAGATGGGAATTTGTTAATATCCGGTTGTAGAGAACTTGACACTTGACTTGATTAAAAACGCATCAACTGTGTGTGTAGCCGTGGTGGTCTCTTCTCGGCGGAGTCCGGGAAGTGAACACGGTTTTGGGTTATGTTTGACGTAAGTAGTTTCATATCACTTCTTGATCACTTCTAGCTTCTCGACCGTTCTATTGCTTCTCTTCTCGCTCTTATTTGCGTAAGTTAGCCACCATATTTTCTTAGTGCTTGCTGCAACTCCACCCACTAGTATAAAAACACCTAATAGTCCCGGTTCATAAGGGCCTTTAGTCCCGGTTTTTAATGGGCTGTTACTAATACCTCCACCCATTAGTCCCGGTTCAAACCAGAACCGGGACCAATGTGCCTCCACGTGGCCCTGTGCGCTGAGCCCAGTGAGGGGGCCTTTGGTCCCGGTTGGTGGCTCCAACCGGGACCAAAAGGCATCCACGCGTCAGCATTCCAGTGGCTGGGTTTTTTTTTTTGAAAGGAGGTGAGGTTGGGGGTTTTGGGGGGTTAATTTAGGTGTTTCATATATTGTGTTAGCTAGCTAATTAATAGAGAGAAGTGTCCTCTCTTATGTTCGTGCTTGGTCGACGCTACGTACTATATATACACAA
This sequence comes from Triticum aestivum, assembly GCF_018294505.1. Classification (NCBI taxonomy): domain Eukaryota; kingdom Viridiplantae; phylum Streptophyta; class Magnoliopsida; order Poales; family Poaceae; genus Triticum; species Triticum aestivum. The sequence continues at coordinate 686,927,804 of NC_057813.1, read as the reverse complement.
GTGACCGAGAGAAGTGATCGATCGACCTCTCCTTCTCCGAGAGATTGGTCGAACAAGAAGTTTTCGTATCATGTATCCGACGCTACTGGCTACATACATGTACAATATGTATAAGATCTCTTAATTACAAACCCCTAGAATTTGAAATCAATTTCCACATGGTATTCTCCGGCTTTACTGATGACATGGTCAAGAAAGAATCCCGCCAATTCCTCTTGAATTGCTTTCATGCAATCTGGTTCTAGGAGTTCATCCCGCATCTGCCACGTATAATTTGAAGAAGGGGGTTAATTAATACATATATATGAATGAAACTCAACAGAAATGATGGTGTAATAAAATGAAATTGTGAATATTATTGCTTACGCACTTCATATTGTCTTCTAGAGTAGCCCCGCTTGTTTTTCAAAGTCGCGGTGTGGATGAACTCGCACACGTAGTATCCACAGAAATCATTCCCTTCCTCCTGCCACAAGCACTTTACGAGAAATAGAGGTCAATCAAACTGATAATGAAGCATTATAAATGGCATTGATGAAAGTATAGCTATAGAATCAACGGGAGATGCGCGCAACTAGCTAGCCAGTAGTACTTACTTTCGGGTATTTATATCGCAGCTCCTTCGGCAGTCCCTAAGCTTCTGCAGTGAACTGTTTCCAAACCCTGCAAGACAAAGAAAATAATTATTATTACTTGAGATATCAGGAAATGAACAAAAAGTTGCCGATATGGTGCGATAATGATCGATTGAACTTACTTGCTGAGCATTTCAGTGATGTCCACATAGGTTTTGGGATCTTTCCGTCTCGAGTCTAAGACGGTTACTAGTCCACGCTCAAGCTTAATCTCCAGAAGAATATAGTGGTACCTGCGCACGCATGCATAACTCATCAATTACATTACTATAAGCTCGCTTGAGTAATAAGGGAAACCGAATATGCACACGACAGTAACACTCACGGGCCGTTGTAAGGAAAGAGTATGGTATCTTTGTTTTGATTTTTGATCAACGATTGTAGCAAGTTGTCCTCGGCCTCTTTGACGTTGTTTTCAACCAGAAATACATCTATGATATTTGTGTTAATGAACCCAATATCATAAATTTCTTGTTTTTTGCACTCGGCGATCTTCAATCTGCATAATATATTGAGGATAATTAATTATAAATACATGCAATGAAAGAGCCGAGCTATATATAGAGACTTAATGACAGAAATAGTACTTACAGGCAGTAGCAAAAGACCATTAATTTATCGAGGGCCTTTTGATTGAAGAACTCGAAGAACTCCTCAAATGGAACAGTCAACAGATCATTTGCAACGAGATCGTGCTCCTCTTTAATATGCAGATACAAAGCATTCTTACCCTCAAACTCTCTGCAGGTTTCCATGTACCAATTATGGAATCTTCGCATCATTGTTGTTAGAGATTTTTCATCTTCGACGAGAGGCTTCCCATACTCGTATCTGTGTCCGTCCACCTCCAAGAAATCAGGAAGTGCATCGTCAGGCAGGTAATCAGGAAGTGCAATTTTTTCCCCTTTGCTCGTTCTTTTGACCTTTTAGCACTGATAGTAGTTCCCCACCGCTGGGCTTGGAGATATGTCTGTTCAGTAATGCGCTCATAGTTGGTTCTCGGCGGAGACTTTGGTGGTTTCCTCAGGGCATCGATAGTGTGCTTTGCTTTCACCGGATCTACCTTCTCCTCCGGAGGTGGATGTCTCTTTGCTTTCACCCCTTCAAAGAACTCCTTCACGTGGGTCCACACAATCGTATCGTTTTCCTCCTCGGACCTCTCGTATGGTAACTTCTCTAGAGGCTTGAGAGATGATGGACCGTATTTGTATTGCCTCCCGCCTCTGGTTGTGCTGCTAGACACCGGAGCAGACGGAGCGGCTGCGGCGTCTGTCTTCTTTCGTGCTTGCTTACGAGGCAGAGGAGAAGGAGTACGACGCGCCGGAGCAGACGGGGCGGCGGCGGGTCTCTTCCGCCCTTGCTGGCGAGGCGGAGAAGGAGGATGCTGCTGGCTTCTCGGGAGCGCTGGCGCAGGCGGAGAAGGAGGCAGAGTGCCGTCATGCGCCGGAGAAGGAGGCGGAGTGCCGCCACGAGTACCCTGATCGTCACTCGCTGGAGGAGAAGGCGGTGGAGGAGGCGGAGTGCCCTGACTCGCCGGAGCAGGAGGAGGAGGCGGAGGCGTCCAGTTCAGAAGGTTGATGAGCTCCTTCTTCCATAGGCATGGAGTCTTCAGAGTAGAACCCAGCCTAGTCTCCCCTTCACCGGTAGGGTGGTCAAGCACGAGGTCTCAAATCCCTCCGTTATTTCATCCACCATCACCTTAGCATATCCTTTTGGAATCGGCTGGCAGTGATAAGTTGTGCCGGGTCCACTAGGATAAACTTGGCCAACAGCCGCCTTGACCTTCAAAGTCATCCATCGCGCCATCATGTGGTAATTTTGTGACTCCGTGATACCATCCACGGGATAGCTGGCAGTAGCCGTCAAGACATGCTCCGACTGAAGCAGCTCGGTGGAAGCCACGCTGCTTCTCCGCTGAGATGGCGGGGTAGCTTCGGGGGAAGCTTCGGCAGGTCGTTTGCTGCGATCTGCTGCTTCTCGTTCCTCTTCTCGATCCTCTAGCCCCATTACCCTTTCGTGCAGCGCCTGCAGTTGGTCCTGCTCTAGTTTCTTCCTCCTCTCGTGGGTTTTTTAACCCCCTGCATCCGGAAAACCAACCTTCCACAGAATGGAGCCTGGCGTGCCTCGTGTCCGTCCAGGGTGCTCAGGATTCCCAAGGGCCATTGTGAGCTCGTCCTTCTCCCTGTTTGGAAGGAACGTCCCTCGCTGCGCTGCATCGATATAGTGTCGAAGGTTCTTGACTGGTATTTCCTGTTACAGGGTCCAAGGTTCCGCCAGACCCGAAGAACCAAGTCCGGCAACGGTCTGGCCATCTCATTGTCTCTGGTTCGATCCCTTTTTCAAGCAAATCATTCTCAGCCTTGGACCACTTAGGCCGGGCTTGCAGGTAGCCACCTGACCCCGTGCGATGGTGAAGCGTCTTCTTCGCAGCATTTTTCTTGTTTGTCTCCGACATCTTCTTACTCTTTTCCGATGTCTTGTGGGCCACAAATGCGGGCCAGTGATCTTTGATCTTCTCATATTTGCCGATGAATTCTGGTGTATTTTTATTTTTGCCAAACTGGTTCAGCTCTTTCTTCCACCTCCTCATTAGGGTTGCCATCTTCTTAAGAGCACAAGACTTGATTAATTCCTCTTTAACTGGCTTCTCCGGATCCTCCTCTGGCGGTAGGGTGAAATTTGCCTTCAGCTGTGTCCAAAGATCTTCTTTCTGCATATCATTGGCATAAGACACCTCAGGGTCTTCCTCCTTAGGCTTATACCATTGCTGGATGCTGACCGGGATCTTGTCCCTAACAAGAACCCCGCATTGAGAAGAAAATGCCTTCCTTGTCCGGATGGGTTCAATCGGTTCGCCGTCGGGCGCGATTTCTATGATCTCAAACTTTTCATCCGAGCTCAACTTTTTCTTCGGGCCTCGTCTCCTTACCGAAGTTGTGCTCGATCCGGAGGGCTAGAAATTATAAGGAAGAAAGACGAGAGTAATTAATATGTGTACATATACCAAAACAATGGAAGCAACAATTAACTAGTCAGCACGGGCTTAACTAATATATATATATACCTAGCCGGGATCGGTTCGGTCACCGGAGCAGTCAGCATGGTCTCCTTCTTGTTCCTCCATTGTGTCATCGGAGCCATCATGAACATAGTCCTGTTCTTGTACCAGCATTAATGGGCCGAAGCCATCATGAACATAGCCCTCTTCTTCACCCCGTTCTTCCAGCTGACCAACGGAGTCGAGGAGAAATGACGCAACTTCATCCCTTCCATTCGTGATTATGTCCCTCAATATCGCTTCTGTTTCTTCGTCTCGGCAGTGCTCCATAGTTTTGCAGATATTTACAACATGTTTATATATGGTACAGATGGCCTAGATACTTGGCGGATAAGAAGGATGGCAAAGTGAACAAAAGTATATTTGATATACATGTTATTGATGTGTACTTTACCAGTGTTTATAACAACCCCTCAGTATTTGATACTGGTACAGTTGCTAAGAGTAGTAACTCGAAATGGGAGTTGCAAAATAAACAAAGACTAGTTAAGGGTGAGGTGATGATGTGAGTTGGAAGTGATTCCAAGGTTGATAAGATCAGATCACCATCGCACACTCCCTTTACCTTCGGGATTAGTGTTGAACCTAAAATAAATGTTATTTGGTGCTTGTGTTGAGCATAATATGATTGGATCATGTTTATTGCAATACGGTTATTCATTTAAGTAAAAGAATAATTGTTATTATGTTTACATGAATAAAACCTTCTGAGGTCATACACCCAAGGTGAATGGTTTATTGAATCTTGATCACAGTGATACACATATTCATAATATTGAAGCCAAAAGATGCAAAGTTAATAATGATAGTGCAACTTATGTGGTACTACCGTTTAGGTCATATTGGTGTAAAGCGCATCAAGAAACTCCATGCTGATGGCCATTTGGAATCACTTGATTATAAATCACTTGATGCTTCTGAACCATGCCTCATGGGCAAGATGACTAAAACTCCGTTCTCCGGAACAATGGAGCAAGCAACTGACTTATTGGAAGATATGGGTGTTGAGGCTCGTGGTGGGTATCGTTATTTTCTGACCTTCACAGATGATTTGAGAAGATATGGGTATATCTACTTGATGAAACATAAGTCTGATAAGAAGGATACTTGGCGGATAAGAAGGATGGCGTCGATGCTAGTGGCGTCGATGCTGCTTCTCTAGGGTTTGGGGTCGCCTCGACACAACAACGCTTCGAGAGAGTTAATTTGTCGGGTAGGGGCGCGGCGGGAGGGGGTAGGAGACCAACATCGTTTTCTCTCTAGGGTTTGGGTGTCCTCGAGAGTTTTGGTCGAGCGAGAGGGCCGAGGGGGGTATTTATATTGACCGCCCCTCATGTCGAAGTTATCTCGAGGGGGTTATATCGACAACGACGCGACAACGACGAGAAAGGAAAATAATTAAGGAAAAGGAAGAAAAGAGGAAGAAGGAAGAAGGAAGAAGAAGAAAAAAAAGAGGATAAGAAGAAAGGAATAGAGGAGAAGAAGAAAAAATAGAATTTTTTTTTCTATTTTTTCTTCTTCTCCTCTATTCCTTTCTTCTTCTCCTCTTCTTTTTCTTCTTTTTTCCTCTTCTTATTTATTTCTCCTCTTCTTCCTCTCCTCTTCTTCATCTTCTTATTTTCCTTTTTCCTCTCATTCTTTTTCTTGTTCTTTCTTCCTTCTTCCTCTTTTCTTCCTTCGACCCTCTCGATCCCTCGACCCTAGAAACCTCGAACCCTCGACCCTGAAACCCTCGACCCTTGACCCCTTAACGACCCTCGACCCTCTACCCTAGTTCCCGACCCTCGACCCCTCGGCGATCCTCGACACCCTCGTTCCCGATAAAAATTAAGAAGAAGAAGAAAAAAGAGGAGAAAAAAAGGAGAAGAAACTCCTTTATTCCTTCTTCTTCTCCTCTTTTTTTCTTCTTCTTTCTCTTCTTCCTCTCCTCGTCTTCTCCTTCTTCTTCTCCTTCTTTCTCTACTTATTTTCCTTTTCCTTATTTTACTTTTTCCTCTCCACTAACATAAAATGCACTATCCTAAAATGCAACAAACATAAAATGCACTAAATTGATCAACTAACCTAAAATCAGTGATAAAATGCACTAACCTAAAATCGATATCTACTAACAACTTAAAAAAATAATACATATATGAAAAAAAATATCATCATATCATCAACAGAAAAAATGCATATATCCTAAAGTTTTTCTAAAATCTAACTTTTGAATATATGAACATATATACACAGAGAACATATACATATATACACAGAGAACATATACATAAAATGCACACAAAAATAAGAGGAAAGGGTGCCGGCGGCCGGACCGAAGGCGGCGGCGTGTGGTCGAGGCGACGGCGACGGGGTTGGGGAAGGGGCGGCGCGCGGAGACGGCGACGGGGTCGGGG
>NC_057813.1:686587944-686594313 GCF_018294505.1 Triticum aestivum | reverse complement strand
GCGTATCCGCCGCCGCCGCCGCGCCGGATCCGGCCGGATCCGGCCGGGCCAGCCCCTCCCCGTGCCTCCCCGGCCACCTCCGGCTCCGTCTCCGGCGAGCCTGGCCCTCCCTCGACTTCCGCGCCCGATCTAATTCACGAGGTTGACTTTTTCCCCTTTCCCGAAATCCACCAAGTCCTAAAATTATTGTATAATCATGCCATGTTTGACCTGCTGTATCTCTGCATCTGTAGCTCCGTTTCATGCGTATAATATGTCAAATTGTTCGTCTCGACGAGTAATTCATTTCATTCCATTGCATCATTTTCATTTGAGCTAATCTTGATGCCCAAAATGCTGTTGGAAGAGTGCATGTTGCTGTTAATCTGCTGAAACTTTTATAACTTGCTCATTAGTCATTTTTGCCATGATTGATGTGTGCATCCTATGAGGTTGATGTCTACATGTGTTTTGATCTATGCCATGCCATCTTTCCAGAGGTGCCATCCTTGTATTTTTGTGACTTGTGTAGTGAGTGCATCAAGCTTGTTAAGTGGGGTACTTGCTGTTGCTGATTTCCTGACAGATTCTGTTATATTTTGTTGCTATGTTAACATGCTTCTACTAATCGTTCTATGCATAATCTGGAGATGTCCTATAAACATGTTTTGATCTACATGTCATGCTCTATCCATCCATGCCCCTGGTTGCATTTATAGCTTGCTGTAGATTGTTCATATCTTGCTCCAAAGTTGCTTGATAATGTTGCTATCAGCATGTTAACTTTAAGTTCACTAGTTCCCATGTGTTTTGCTAGTGTTCCATGCATCCTATGAACTTGCTCTTGCCATGCTTAGCTTCATAAACATGCCTTCTTACTGTTGGTTGCCTTGCCATGCTATGCATTGCTCTGTGGTGAGTGGTTCAAGCTCACCAACATGCCTACTTATTGTTATTCCTGCCATGTTTGAATCTGTAATATAACTTGCCATGTTTACATGGGTGCCATCTTATTTTCTGTGCCCTTTTGGCTCATGGTCAGTAAGGGACTTTTGATCTATGCTTTTAGTAGATTCATGCCATGCCTTTGATTGCCATGATATGTTCCTGTAACATGTTGTTAGCTCGCTCTAAACATTGCAACCTGATGTTATTTCTGCAAAGTCTGAAACTGTTATTATTTGCAATCTTACCATGTGCTTTGGAGCATGTTCTAGTAGTTTCTAGAGATAGCTCAGTGTTCATGTTTTGTTATGCTTTACCTATACTTCATGCCAATGCCTTTTGTTATTATGTTGTGGTGCTGTAGCATATTGTTTTGATGCTTGCAATATGCCTAGTTGCTGTTATGGACAGATTGTTGTTATGACTTGTATAGAATGTATGTGTTGCACCGTTGCTTCGTTTTGAGTGTGCTTTATATGAAACTTGCTTGATTTTGCATGTAGTTCCATATTATCATGTTGCATCCATGTTTTTGTGTGTTTGCTTGATGTTTGGGTGCATTTTGCATCAATGCCATGCTTAACTTGTTTTGCTCATATCTTCTAGGCTGTAGCTCCAAATCTAATGAACTTTATATGTAACTTGACTAGAATCTCGTGTGGATCATCTTGGTACATCTTAACTTGTTGTTTAACTACTTGAACATAAGGTTTTTTCAGTTCTGGACCAATTTCGAAATTTGCATATGAGGACTTACCGGAATTGTTATATGTTGTTCCCGGCCTCATTTAAACTTGCCTTGATGTGTTGTTCTTGTTTGCATCATCTCTTGCCATGAGTAGCTTCATGTAGCTTGGTCATGCATCATGCTTGTTGTGCATCATGCCTTGTTCATGTGTGGTGTGTTTACCATGTTGTGTGCTTCTTCTTGTTAGTTCCTGTTTCGTTGCGATCGTGAGGATCCGTTCGTCTACGGTTGGTTCGGCTTTATCCGTTCGTCTTCTTCATGGACTCGTTCTTCTTCCTTGCGGGATTTCAGGCAAGATGACTGCTACCCTGGATCTCACTACTATCATTGCTATGCTAGTTGCTTCGTTCTATCGCTATGCTGCGCTTACTATCACTTGTTCTATCAAGCCTCCCAAATTGCCATGAACCTCTAACCTTTGACACCATTCCTAGCAAACCGTTGTTTGGCTATGTTACCGCTTTTGCTCAGCCCCTCTTATAGTGTTGCTAGTTGCAGGTGAAGTTGAAGATTTCTCCATGGTGGACAGGATTTTGGTTGGGATATCACAATATCTCTTATATTATTAATGCATCTATATATTTGGTAAAGGGTGGAAGGCTCGGCCTTATGCCTGGTGTTTTGTTCCACTCTTGCCGCCCTAGTTTCCATCATAGCGGTGTTATGTTTCCGGATTTTGCATTCCTAACGCGGTCGGGTGATTTATGGGACCCCCCTGACAGTTCGCTTTGAATAAAACTTGTCCAGCAAGGCCCAACCTTGGTTTTACCATTTGCCTCACCTAGCCCTTTTTCCCTTGGGTTTCCGGAGCCTGAGGGTCATCTTTATTTACCCCCCCGGGCCAGTGCTCGTTGTGAGTGTTGGTCCAAACCGTCAGCCGCCGGTGGCCACCAGGGGCAACTCTGGGCTCGCCTACCGGAAGTTTGGACAATCCGGTGTGCCCTGAGAAAGAGATATGTGCAGCTCCTATCAGGATTTGTCGGCACATCCGGGCGGCTTTGCTGGTGTTGTTTACCATTGTCGAAATGTCTTGTAAACCGGGATTCTGAGACTGATCGGGTCTTCCTGGGAGAAGGTCTATTCCTTCGTTGATCGCGAGAGCTTGTCATGGGCTAAGTTGGGACACCCCTGCAGGGTTTAAACTTTCGAGAGCCGTGCCCGCGGTTATGTGGCAGATGGGAATTTGTTAATGTCCGGTTGTAGATAACCTGACACCAGACCCGAAATAAAACGCATCAACCGTGTGTGTAGCCGTGATGGTCTCTTCTCGGCGGAGTCCAGGAAGTGAACACGGTTTCTGGGTTATGATTGACGTAAGTAGGAGTTCAGGATCACCTCCTTATCATTGCTAGCTTCACGACCGTTCCGCTTGTTCTCTTCTCGCTCTTATTTGCGTATGTTAGCCACCATATCATGCTTAGCCGCTGCTGCAACCTCACCACTTTACCCCTTCCTTTCCTATTAAGCTTTGCTAGTCTAGATACCCATGGTAATGGGATTGCTGAGTCCTCGTGGCTCACAGATTACTACAACAACAGTTGCAGGTACAGGTTATGCGATGATCATGACGCGAGAGCGATGTTTGCTTGTTTTGGAGTTCTTCTTCTGCTTCTTCTTCGATCAGGGGATAGGCTCTAGGTCGGCAGCCTGGGCTACCAGGGTGGATGTCGTTTGAGTTTCTGTTTGTGTTTCATCCGTAGTCGGATGGTGCTCTTGTATATGATGTATTGTTGTATTCATGTGACATTGTATGTCTTGGATGTATCCCCACTATTATGTAATGTTGATGTAATGATATCCACCTTGCAAAAGCGTCTTCAAGATGCACTTCTATCCTTGGTGGGACCTTCGAGTTCCTTTAGGATAGGGTCGCATCTTGGGCGTGACAAGTTGGTATCAGAGCCTCGACCGAACCTAGGAGCCCCCTTGATTGATCGTGTAGTTTGGCCGTTGTTGAGTCTAGAAGAAAACTGTTTTCGGAGTGTAGTTATATCGGAGAGTAGGAATTCTTTTTACTCCTCTGCCCCTTCGTCGCTCTGGTAAGGAATCTTGACGTAGGTGTTTTGAACTACTCCTCTTCCCGTTCAAATTTTTCTTTAGGATCACGCGGTTAGTTTTCGTTCGTTGTCCATCCTCTTCTATCCGGTGCATTTCTCGTCAAGTTGACTCGAGCCTCTTCTTCTTCGCCAAGTTCAATCCTCAGTTGTTTTTCTTTTTCCCACCCGCCCTCCCTTCTTCTTGTCGAAACCAGAGTCCGTAATCGAGTACCCATTCTACTCGTGCGAAGTTTTTGCTTTCTTTCCTCAAGTATTTCAACCGGTGTTTTCTCTTCAAGATATTCGTCGGTTTCCCCTTCCAAGTTTCCTTTCTTTTTCCCGCCCTCTCACCCTTTCTTCTTCCCGGAGTCTGAGTCTCTTTCGACCATCTATTTACCTTCGTACGGAGCCTCTTCAGTCTTTCCTCAATTATCTCAACCGGTGAATTCTCATCTCGTTTGACATTCTTCATCTCTTTTCCTTTTTCCGGTGGATTCAATTCATGTTTTTCGGGTTGATCACATTCTTTTCCTTGGATCAAGTGTTTTCCCCTTGCTCGTTCGCCTCTCGCCAGTTTATCATTCCGGAGTGCTCAAGACATCTCATGAGATTCGTCTGTGTTCCAATTAATTCGAGGTTGTCACCTCATTCAAATATTTCAATTGCTCCGGTGCATCATCTATCTGTTCAACATCCCTTCCCAACGGTGTTATCTCTTCAGTGGGCCCTAACCCACAGGTCTTTTCCCAGGATCTTAGCTGACTCTTCTAATTTCCCCGGAGTTATTCTCAATTCTTTTCAAGTGTGACGTAAGAATAAATTTCATCAGTCACATGCCTTTTCCAAGATCGTTTTCAAATCATTTTCATTGTTGGCTCAACCTTTTCGCTTTTATTTCTCCCGGAGATTCGCGATGCTAGCTCGATGTTATCCTAGCAAATTGTTTCAAGCCATGCAAATTATTTTCATCCATCCGGAGCATTTCAGGAGTTGCTTTCTCTCTCGATCATCCGGAGGTCATCTTTTCGGAAGATTTCTTCGTTCTAAGTTTTCAGCTTCGGTCGTCTCTATATTCTCCCGGTGCTTCGTTCAAGTATTCTTCAACCAGTTCACGATCCCGCCATTATCTTGTCTTTTATTCCTCAAGTATCTTTGTGCTTTTCTAATTCGTCCCGGTGATTCATTCTCTTTCACTAGTATTTTCCGAATTCTAACGGTGGTTCTTTCAGATTCTTTTTCCTTGTTTATCATTTTAATACATTCGTTCTTTTCATCCTACCGGTGGTTCATGAAGACCTTCTCAAGTTTGTGATATGTCACTTCTCAATCCTTTTCAAGAAGAATAAGTAGTATGCAATAATCCATTGCTTGTCATCAATTTAATTTGATGAAGGATAAGCATACAATAAATCTTATTCTTAGTTCATCCAAGTGATTAATCCTTTCTTTTGGAGTTTGTTCTTGATGAATAAACTCTAGTCCCAAGTGTTTTCATCTTTTCTTTTCCGGAGTTCAATTTCCTCGGCCATCTCGTCGGAACCCCATCTAAATCATAGCAACGCTCATCTTATTCTTTCATCCTTCATTCTATCTCATTATCCTTTTGTTACCGGAATTCTCCACGGTGGGTCTTCATGATTTATTTCATTCTTCAAGAGTTCATCAAGTATCATTCCATCCTCTCAAGTTCTTGTTCTAATCCTTCCTTTTTCAGCCGAAGTGCTGCCTAAATCCTTTCAGTCTTATTCGTTTCTTTTCTCATTCTAACCACTCCGGTTAGAACGAGCGGTTTCTTAGTCTATCAGATTCCGTGAGCTTTCGATTCTCGTCATTCTCGTTGTTCCTCTCTTTTCTCAAGTGCTCTCGATTCTTTGATTCTTCTCTTGAGTTCTTGTTTCACCTCATCCCTTTGCCCTTCCATCTTGGTCCTAAGATCTCGGGACGAGATCTCTTGTTAGTGGAGGAGTGTTGTAACGCTCCGGATTCGATGCGCCAGGTGTCTGCCAGTTATTCGTCGTTGCTGCCATGTCATTTGCTTGCGTGTTGCACTTTTTCATGTCATCATACGCATTTCATATCATGTCATCATGTGCATCGCATTGGCATACGTGTTCGTCTCATGCATCCGAGCATTTTCCCCGTTGTCCGTTTTGCAATCCGGCGCTCCTATCTCACCCGGCGTCCCCTTCTTGTCTCCTTTCGTGTGCGGGTGTTAAACTTTCTCAGAATGGCCCGAGGTTTGCCAAGTGGCCTTGGTATAGCACCGGTAGACCGCCTGTCAAGTTTCGTGCCATTTAGAGGTCGTTTGATACTCCAACGGTTAACCGGGTAACCGTAAAAGCCTCTTTTGTGTGCAGCCCAACACCCCTTCCAAATTGGCCCAAAACCCATCTAACTCCCCTCCATGCTCTCGGTCGTTCGATCACGATCGCGTGGCCGAAAACCGCACCTCATTTGGACTCTCCTAGCTCCCTCTACCTATAAAACTAGCCCCTCCCCCGAAATTCTCGGTCTAAACCCTACCTTCTTCTTCCTCCGCGCGCCGGACACGTCCGACCTGCCCGGACGCGTCCGCTCCGCCGCCCACGCCCAATCGCCTCTCGCCACATGGCACTCCGCCGCCGTCCGCGCCGCCGGCCCTCCGAGCCCGCTCCCGGCCCC
>NC_057813.1:686574431-686587523 GCF_018294505.1 Triticum aestivum | reverse complement strand
CCGGCGCCGCGCCGCCGCCTCGCGCATCCGCCGCCGCCGCCACGCCGGATCTGGCCGGATCCGGCCGGGCCAGCCCCTCCCCGTGCCTCCCGGCCACCTCCGGCTCCATCTCCGGCGAGCCTGGCCCTCCCTCGACTTCCGCGCCCGATCTGATTCACGAGGTTGACTTTTTCCCCTTTCCCGAAATCCACTAAGTCCTAAAATTATTGTATAATCATGCCATGTTTGACCTGCTGTATCTCTGCATCCGTAGCTCCGTTTCATGCATATAATATGTCAAATTGTTCGCCTCGACGAGTACTTCATTTCATTCCATTGCATCATTTTCATTTGAGCTCATCTTGATGCCCGAAATGCTGTTGGAAGAGTGCATGTTGCTGTTAATCTGCTGAAAGTTTTATAACTTCCTCATTAGTCATTTTTGCCATGATTGATGTGTGCATCCTATGAGGTTGATGTCTACATGTGTTTTGATCTATGCCATGCCATCTTTCCAGAGGTGCCATCCTTGTATTTTTGTAACTTGTGTAGTGAGTGCATCAAGCTTGTTAAGTGGGGTACTTGCTGTTGCTGATTTCCTGACAGATTCTGTTATATTTTGTTGCTATGTTAACATGCTTCTACTAATCGTTCTATGCATAATCTGGAGATGTCCTATAAACATGTTTTAATCTACATGTCATGCTCTATCCATCCATGCCCCTAGTTGCATTTATAGCTTGCTGTAGATTGTTCATATCTTGCTCCAAAGTTACTTGATAATGTTGCTATCAGCATGTTAACTTTAAGTTCACTAGTTCCCATGTGTTTTGCTAGTGTTCCATGCATCCTATGAACTTGCTCTTGCCATGCTTAGCTTCATAAACATGCCTTCTTACTGTTGGTTGCCTTGCCATGCTATGCATTGCTCTGTGGTGAGTGGTTCAAGCTCACCAACATGCCTACTTATTGTTATTCCTGCCATGTTTGAATCTGTAATATAACTTGTCATGTTTACATGGGTGCCATCTTATTTTCTGTGCCCTTTTGGCTCATGGTCAGTAAGGGACTTTTGATCTATGCTTTTAGTAGATTCATGCCATGCCTTTGATTGCCATGATATGTTCCTGTAACATGTTGTTAGCTCGCTCTAAACATTGCAACCTGATGTTATTTCTGCAAAGTCTGAAACTGTTATTATTTGCAATCTTACCATGTGCTTTGGAGCATGTTCTAGTAGTTTCTAGAGATAGCTCAGTGTTCATGTTTTGTTATGCTTTACCTATACTTCATGCCAATGCCTTTTGTTATTATGTTGTGGTGCTGTAGCATATTGTTTTGATGCTTGCAATATGCCTAGTTGCTGTTATGGACAGATTGTTGTTATGACTTGTATAGAGTGTATGTGTTGCACCGTTGCTTCGTTTTGAGTGTGCTTTATATGAAACTTGCTTGATTTTGCATGTAGTTCCATATTATCATGTTGCATCCTTGTTTTTGTGTGTTTGCTTGATGTTTGGGTGCATTTTGCATCAATGCCATGCTTAACTTTTTTTGCTCATATCTTCTAGGCCGTAGCTCCAAATCTAATGAACTTTATATGTAACTTGACTAGAATCTCGTGTAGATCATCTTGGTGCATCTTAACTTGTTGTTTAACTACTTGAACATAAGGTTTATTCAGTTCTGGACCAATTTCGAAATTTGCATATGAGGACTTACCGGAATTGTTATATGTTGTTCCCGGCCTCATTTAAACTTGCCTTGATGTGTTGTTCTTGTTTGCATCATCTCTTGCCATGAGTAGCTTCATGTAGCTTGGTCATGCATCATGCTTGTTGTGCATCATGCCTTGTTCATGTGTGGTGTGCTTCTTCTTGTTAGTTCCTGTTTCGTTGCGATCGTGAGGATCCGTTCGTCTACGGTTGGTTCGGCTTCATCCGTTCGTCTTCTTCATGGACTCGTTCTTCTTCCTTGCAGGATTTCAGGCAAGATGACTGCTACCCTGGATCTCACTACTATCATTGCTATGCTAGTTGCTTCGTTCTATCGCTATGCTGCGCTTCCTATCACTTGTTCTATCAAGCCTCCCAAATTGCCATGAACCTCTAACCTTTGACACCATTCCTAGAAAACCGTTGTTTGGCTATGTTACCACTTTTGCTCAGCCCCTTTTATAGCATTGCTAGTTGCAGGTGAAGTTGAAGTTTGGACAATCCGGTGTGCCCTGAGAACGAGATATGTGCAGCTCCTATCAGGATTTGTCGGCACATCCGGGCGGCTTTGCTGGTCTTGTTTTACCATTGTCGAAATGTCTTGTAAACCAGGATTCCGAGACAGATCGGGTCTTCCTGGGAGAAGGTCTATTCCTTCGTTGATTGCGAGAGCTTGTCATGGGCTAAGTTGGGACACCACTGCAGGGTTTAAACTTTCGAGAGCCGTGCCCGCGGTTATTTGGCAGATGGGAATTTGTTAATGTCCAGTTGTAGATAACTTGACACCAGACCCGAAATAAAACGCATCAACCGTGTGTGTAGCCGTGATGGTCTCTTCTCGGCGGAGTCCGGGAAGTGAACACGGTTTCTGGGTTATGATTGACGTAAGTAGGAGTTCAGGATCACCTCTTGATCATTGCTAGCTTCACGACCGTTCCGCTTGTTCTCTTCTCGCTCTTATTTGCGTATGTTAGCCACCATATCATGCTTAGCCGCTGCTGCAACCTCACCACTTTACCCCTTCCTTTCCCATTAAGCTTTGCTAGTCTTGATACCCATGGTAATGGGATTGCTGAGTCCTCGTGGCTCACAGATTACTACAACAACAGTTGCAGGTACAGGTTATGCGATGATCATGACGCGAGAGCGAGTTTGCTTGTTTTGGAGTTCTTCTTCTGCTTCATCTTCGATCAGGGGATAGGCTCCAGGTCGGCAGCCTGGGCTAGCAGGGTGGATGTCATTTGAGTTTCTGTTTGTGTTTCATCCGTAGTCGGATGGTGCTCTTGTATATGATGTATTGTTGTATTCATGTGACATTGTATGTCTTGGATGTATCCCCACTATTATGTAATGTTGATGTAATGATATCCACCTTGCAAAAGCGTCTTCAAGATGCGCTTCTATCCTTGGTGGGACCTTCGAGTTCCTTCAGGATAGGGTCGCATCTTGGGCGTGACAAGACGCATCATATGAAGACATAGTAATTAGTTCTAGGAAAGAAATCAGTCCATGGGAGGAATAACGATGACTAAAGCACCAACCGAATACATGAATCTATCTACAAGTCACCATACTCATAGTAAACAATTGATAGGAAAAGAAGGTATTACATTTGTCATCGGCGTCTAGCACTAAAAAACACCCAAACATGGCATGTGGTAGGAGGTTCAGAAAGAAAACACAATACAAAAAATTCCATAAGCACGCATCGTACCCGTCAAACACAATAAAATATATAAATGAATGGATATTTTTAGTTAACTATACGTCACTTATCATGGAAAAATCATTGACAAAAAAAGGCATGACATTTGTCCACACATGATGAAATATGTATCTGTAAGATTGATCGTGGTAGAATAATTTTTGCATACATTTTGGTTTAACACGAGAAGAGAAGAGGTGGTGCCTAGAATCCATTCATGTTTAGATTTAACTCTTGGTGGAGAATTTCTCAGAAACATATTAGTCTAAAAGAAAAAAAGAGGGTTGATATGATATTGAAGTCTACAAGTTATTTTATCAACAAACAATAATGTACTCGGTACTATAACGATCAAGTTTCCTGGAGACTTGCGTTTGACTTCAGTATATTTATATGATATATGGTTAGTAGAAAATTAATTAAGTCAGATAATACTTGAGAGAGAGGACACATAGTTGGCATGGAAACAAATTCGATACAAAATTTATATATAGTCAATCTAGCCGCGCAAATGTGCGGGGCACACCGCTAGTTCCCATTATCACAGAAGCACTTAGTCTCGGGTTTGGGTTCAACCTTGGGTTTCTTCACTGGAGCAGCAGCTGATTTGTCGTTTCATGAAGTATCCCTTCTTGCCCTTGCCCTTCTTGAAACTAGTGGTTTCACCAACCATCAACAATTGATGCTCCTTCTTGATTTCTACTTTTGCGGTGTCAAACATCGTGAATACCTCAAGGATCATCATATCTATCCCTGATATGTTATAGTTCATCACGAAGCTCTAGCAGCTTGGTGGCAATGACTTTGGAGAAACATCACTATCTCATCTGGAAGATCAACTCCCACTCGATTCAAGTGATTGTTGCACTCAGACAATCTGAGCACAAGCTCAACGATTGAGCTTTTCTCCCTTAGTTTGCAGGCTAAGAAAATTGTCGGAGGTCTTATACCTCTTGATGTGGGCACGAGCCTGAAATCCCAATTTCATCCCTCGAAAACATCTCATATGTTCCGCGACGTTTCGAAAATGTCTTTGGTGCCTCAACTCTAAACCATTTAACTGAACTATCACGTAGTTATCAAAACGTGTATGTCCGATGTTCGCAACAACCATAGACGACATTTGGGGTTCTACACACTGAGCGGTGCATTAAGGACATAAGCTTTCTATTGATCGCATAATCCTACTGTGAACCTTCAACTATATTTTCTCTAGGAACATATCTAAAACAGTAGAACTATAGCGCGAGCTATGACATAATTTGCAAAGGGCTTTTGACCATGTTCAGGATAATTAAGTTCATCTAATGAACTGCCACTCAGATAGACATCCCTCTAGTCATCTAAGTGATTACATGATCCGAGTCAAGTAGGCCGTGTCCGATCATCACGTGAGACGGACTAGTCATCATCGGTGAACATCTTCATGTTGATCGTATCCACCATACGACTCATGCTCGACCCTTCGATCTCTTGTCTTCCGAGGCCATGTCTATACATGCTAGGCTCGTCAAGTCAACCTAAGTGTTTCGCGTGTGTAAATCTGGCTTACACCCGTTGTATGTGAATGTTAGAATCTATCACACCCGATCATCACGTGGTGCTTCGAAACGACAAACTTTCGCAACGGTGCATAGTTAGGGGGAACACTTTCTTGAAATTTTAATGAGGGATCATCTTATTTACTACCGTCGTTCTAAGCAAATAAGATGCATAAACATGATAAACATCACATGCAATAAAATAGTAACAAGATATGGCCAATATCATATTGCTCCTTTGATCTCCATCTTCGGGACGCCATGATCATCTTTGTCACCGGCATGACACCATGATCTCCATCATCGTGTCTTCATGAAGTTGTCACGCCAACGACTACTTCTACTTCTATGGCTAACGCGTTTAGCAATAAAGTAAAGTAATTTACATGGCGTTCTTCAATGACACGCAGGTCATACAAAAAATAAAGACAACTCCTATGGCTCCTGCCGGTTGTCATACTCATCGACATGCAAGTCGTGATTCCCATTACAAGAACATGATCATCTCATACATCACATATATCATTCATCACATCCTTTGGCCATATCACATCACAAAACACTTGCTGCAAAATAAGTTAGACGTCCTCTAATTGTTGTTGCAAGTTTTTACGTGGCTTTTATAGGTGTTCTAGCAAGAACGTTTCTTACCTACGTAAAACCACAACGTGATATGCCAATTTCTATTTACCCTTCATAAGGACCCTTTTCATCGAATCCGCTCCAACTAGAGTGGGAGAGATAGACACCCGCTAGCCACCTTATGCAACTAGTGCATGTCAGTCGGTGGAACCTGTCTCACGTAAGCGTACGTGTAAGGTCGGTTCGGGCCGCTTCATCCCACGATGCCGCCGAAGCAAGATAAGACTAGTAGTGGCAAGAAAATTAACAACATCTACGCCCACAACTGCTTTGTGTTCTACTCGTGCATAGTAACTACGCATAGACCTAGCTCATGATGCCACTGTTGGGGAATGTAGCAGAAATTCAAAATTTTCCTACGAGTCACCAAGATCTATCTATGGAGAGACTAGCAACGAGGGGAAGGAGAGTGCATCTACATACCCTTGTAGATCACTAACCGGAAGCGTTCAAGAGAACGGGGTTGAAGGAGTCGTACTCGCCGTGATCCAAATCACCGGAGATCCTAGTGCCGAACGGACGGCACCTCCGCGTTCAACACACGTACAGCCCGGTGACGTCTCCCATGACTTGATCCGGCAAGGAGAGAGGGAGAGGTTGAGGAAGACTCCATCCACCAGCAGCACAACGGCGTGGTGGTAGTGGAGGAGCATGGTGATCCAGCAGGGCTTCGCCAAGAACCGCGAGATATGAGGAGAAAGAGAGGTAGGGCTGCGCCAACAAGAGAAGAAACTTCGTGTCTTGGGCTGCTCCTATACCTCCACTATATATAGGGGGAGAGGGGCTGCGCCCCCACCTAGGTTTCCACCCCTAGGGGTGGCGGCCAGCCCTATATCCCATCTAGGGGGCGGCCAAGGGGGAGAGAGGGGGAAACTTGCCCCCCAAGCAAGGTGGGGCGCCCCCTCCCCAAACCCTAGGCGCCTTGGGCCCTTGTGGGGGGGGGGGCGCACCAGCCCACCTGGGGCTGGTCCCCTCCCACACTTGGGCCACGCTGCCCTCCGGGGATGGTGGCCCCACTTGGTGGACCCCCGGGACCCTCCCGGTAGTCCCGGTACGTTACCGATAAAACCCGAAACTTTTCCGGTGACCAAAAAAGGACTTTCCATATATAAATCTTTACCTCCGGACCATTCCGGAATTCCTCGTGACGTCCGGGATCTCATCCGGGACTCCGAAAAACATTCGGTAACCACATACAAACTTCCTTTATAACCCTAGCGTCATCAAACCTTAAGTGTGTAGACCCTATGGGTTCGGGAACCATGCAAACATGACCGAGACGTTCTCCGGTCAATAACCAACAGCGGGATCTGGATACCCATGTTGGCTCCCACATGTTCCACGATGATCTCATCGGATGAACCACGATGTCAAGGACTCAATCAATCCTGTATACAATTCCCTTTGTCTAGCGGTATTGTACTTGCCCGAGATTCGATCGTGGGTATCCGATACCTTGTTCAATCTCGTTAACGGCAAGTCTCTTTACTCGTTCCGTAACACATCATCCCGTGATCAACCCCTTGGTCACATTGTGCACATTATGATGATGTCCTACCAAGTGGGCCCAGAGATACCTCTCCGTTTACCGGAGTGACAAATCCCAGTCTCGATTCGCGCCAACCCAACAGACACTTTCGGAGATACCTGTAGTGCACCTTTATAGCCACCCAGTTACGTTGTGACGTTTGGTACACCCAAAGCATTCCTACGGTCTCCGGGAGTTGCACAATCTCATGGTCTAAGGAAATGATACTTGACATTAGAAAAACTTTAGCACACGAACTACGATCTTTGTGCTAGGCTTAGGATTGGGTCTTATCCATCACATCATTCTCCTAATGATGTGATCCCGTTATCAACGACATCCAATGTCCATGGTCAGGAAACCGTAACCATCTATTGATCAACGAGCTAGTCAATTAGAGGCTTACTAGGGACATGGTGTTGTCTATGTATCCACACAGGGACTTGCTAGTCAATTATAGCATGGATAATAAACGATTATCATGAACAAGGAAATATAGTAATAATAACTAATTTATTATTGCCTCTAGGGCATATTTCCAACATTTGGAACCTTCTTTTGTTTAATTAACATAGCATCTAGATTGATGAGAGCTTTTCCTTTTCTGTTTATCATGGTCGTCCCTTTTCTTCTGTTTAATTGCGAACTAGCTAGCGAAGTAGCGGAGAATCCATGTGATGTGTGATCGCTAATCGTCTCTACCAACTGTTTGCGTTTATGATTAGATCTATCAGCAAAATGGAGTCCGTGAGAGTAGGTTGTGTGCGTTCATGATTAGATCGATCACAAGATTGGGGTCCGGTAAAGGTGTGCTCATGAATAGTACTGCTAGAGGTCTGTCCTATTTCAATCCCACCAGAACTGTCCTATGTGATCTGTCAAACTTAAGATTCAATTAGTTGTATGGAACCTCCTTTTTCTCAATTAACATAGCATATAGATTGATCAGACTCATTGCTTTCTCTATTCTATATTTCTAGCTAATCTTGGTCGTTCCTTTTCTCCTATTTTAATTGCAAAGCAGCATAGAATCCATGGGATGTACGATGGCTAATCATATCTACCATCTATGTGCGTTTATGATTAGATATATCACCTAATTGGAGTCCTTGAGAGTTGGTTGTGTGCATGGAAGATTATCTCGATCACTAGATTGGGGTCCGGTGGAGGTGGGCTCATGAATAGTACTTCTTGAGGTTTGTCCTATTTCAGTCCCGCTAGAACTGTCGTAAGTGATCCGTCAAACTTAAGATCTGACTAGTTGTTTGAAACCTTCTTTTTTTCAATTAACATAGCATATAGATTGAAAAGAGTTGTTCCTTTTCTATTCCTTATTTCTAGTTAGTCCTAGTCATTCCTTTTCTCTTGTTTTAATTGCGAAGCAGCACGGAATCCATGGGATGTGCGTTCACTAATCGTCTCTACCAGTTGTGTTGGTTTATGATTAGATTTATTAGCAAATTGGAGTCCGTCAGAGCAGGTTGTGTGGGTGCATGATTAGATCTATCACTAGATTGGGGTCATGTGGAGGTGGGCTCATCAATAGTACTAGTTGAGGTCGGTCCTATTTCAATGCCACCAGAATTGTCGTACTTGATCTCCCCACCTTAAGATCTGACTAGTTGTTTGAAGCATCTTTTTTTCAATTATAGCATATAGGTTGATCATAACAGTTTGTTTTCTATTATTTATGTCTAGTTAATCCTGGCCATTCCTTTTCCTCAGTTTTATTTGCGAAGCAGCGTGGAATCCATGGGATGTGCCATCGCTAATCATCTCTACCAGCTATGTGCGTTTATCATCAGATCTATCGCAAAATTGGTGTTCTTGAGAGTTGGTTGTGTGCGTGCATGATTAGGTCGATCACTAGATTGGGGTCCCATGGAGGTACGCTCATGAACAGTACTACATGAGGTTTCTCCTATTTCTATCCTACCAGAACTGACGAACGTTGATCTATCAGACTTAAGATCTGACTAGCTGTTTGGAACCTTCTTTTGTTTAATTAACATAGCATCTAGATTGACGAGAGCTTTTCCTTTTCTGTTTATCATGGTCGTCCCTTTTCTTCTGTTTAATTGCGAACTAGCGAAGTAGCGGAGAATCCATGTGATGTGTGATCGCTAATCGTCTCTACCAACTATTTGCGTTTATGATTAGATCTATAAGCAAAATGGAGTCTGTGAGAGTAGGTTGTGTGCGTTCATGATTAGATTGATCACAAGATTGGGGTCCGGTAAAGGTGTGCTCATGAATAGTACTACTGGAGGCCTGTCCTATTTCAATCCCACCAGAACTGTCCTATGTGAACTGTCAAACTTAAGATTCAATTAGTTGTATGGAACCTCCTTTTTCTCAATTGACATAGCATATAGATTGATCAGACTCATTGCTTTTTCTATTCTATATTTCTAGTCAATCTTGGTCGTTCCTTTTCTCCTATTTTAATTGCAAAGTAGCGTAGAATCCATGGGATGTGCGATGGCTAATCATATCTACCATCTATGTGCGTTTATGATTAGATATATCACCAAATTGGAGTCCTTGAGAGTTGGTTGTGTGCATGGAAGATTATCTCGATCACTAGATTGGGGTCCGGTGGAGGTGGGCTCATGAATAGTACTTCTTGAGGTTTGTCCTATTTCAGTCCCGCTAGAACTGTCGTAAAGTGATCAGCCAAACTTAAGATCTGACTAGTTGTTTGAAACCTTCTTTCTTT
The DNA here is from genome assembly GCF_018294505.1 of Triticum aestivum. NCBI lineage: Eukaryota > Viridiplantae > Streptophyta > Magnoliopsida > Poales > Poaceae > Triticum > Triticum aestivum. Next base: position 686,577,694 of record NC_057813.1, on the reverse strand, counting down.
CAATTAACATAGCATATAGATTGAAAAGAGTTGTTCCTTTTCTATTCCTTATTTCTTGTTAATCCTAGTCATTCCTTTTCTCTTGTTTTAATTGCGAAGCAGCACGGAATCCATGGGATGTGCGGTCACTAATCGTTTGTATCAGTTGTGTTGGTTTATGATTAGATTTATCATCAAATTGGAGTCCGTCAGAGTAGGTTGTGTGGGTGCTTGATTAGATCTATCACTAGATTGGGGTCAGGTGGAGGTGGGCTCATCAATAGTACTAGTTGAGGTCGGTCCTATTTCAATGCCACCAGAATTGTCGTACTTGATCTCCCCACCTTAAGATCTGACTAGTTGTTTGAAGCATCTTTTTTTTCAATTATAACATATAGGTTGATGATAGCAGTTTGTTTTCTATTCTTTATGGCTAGTTAATCCTGGCAATTCCTTTTCCTCAGTTTTATTTGCAAAGCAGCATGGAATCCATGGGATGTGCCATCGCTAATCATCTCTACCAGCTATGTGCATTTATCATTAGATCTATCCCAAATTGGTGTTCTTGAGAGTTGGTTGTGTGCGTGCATGATTAGGTTGATCACTAGATTGGGGTCCCATGGAGGTATGCTCATGAATAGTACTACATGAGGTTTTTCCTATTTTGATCCCACCAGAACTGACGAACATTGATCTATCAGACTTAAGATCTGACTAGTTGTTTGGAACCTTCTTTTGTTTAATTAACATAGCATCTAGATTGATGAGAGCTTTTCCTTTTCTGTTTATCATGGTCGTCCCTTTTCTTCTGTTTAATTGCGAACTAGCGAAGTAGCAGAGAATCCATGAGATGTGTGATCGCTAATCGTCTCTATAAACTGTTTGTGTTTATGATCAGATCTATCAGCAAAATGGAGTCCGTGAGAGTAGGTTGTGTGCGTTCATGATTAGATCGATCACAAGATTGGGGTCCGGTAAAGGTGTGCTCATGAATAGTACTAGTGGAGGTCTGTCCTATTTCAATCCCACCAGAACTGTCCTGTGTGATCTGTCAAACTTAAGATTCAATTAGTTGTATGGAACCTCCTTTTTCTCAATTAACATAGCATATAGATTGATCAGACTCATTGCTTTTTATATTCTATATTTCTAGTTAATCTTGGTCGTTCCTTTTCTCCTATTTTAATTGCAAAGCAGCATAGAATCCATGGGATGTGCGATGGATAATCATATCTACCATCTATGTGCGTTTATGATTAGATATTTCACCAAATTGGAGTCCTTGAGAGTTGGTTGTGTGCATGGAAGATTATCTCGATCACTAGATTGGGGTCCGGTGGAGGTGGGCTCATGAATATTACTTCTTGAGGTTTGTCCTATTTCAGTCCCACTAGAACTGTCGTAAGTGATCCGTCAAACTTAAGATCTGACTAGTTGTTTGAAACCTTCTTTTTTCAATTAACATAGCATATAGACTGAAAACAGTTGTTCCTTTTCTATTCCTTATTTCTAGTTAATCCTAGTCAATCCTTTTCTCTTGTTTTAATTGCGAAGCAGCACGGAATCCATGGGATGTGCGGTCACTAATCGTCTCTACTAGTTGTGTTGGTTTATGATTAGATTTATCAGCAAATTGGAGTCCGTCAGAGCAGGTTGTGTGGGTGCTTGATTAGATCTATCACTAGATTGGGGTCAGGTGGAGGTGGGCTTTTCAATAGTACTAGTTGAGGTCGGTCCTATTTCAATGCCACCAGAATTGTCGTACTTGATCTCCCCACCTTAAGATCTGACTAGTTGTTTGAAGCATCTCTTTTTTCAATTATAGCACATAGGTTGATCCTAGCAGTTTGTTTTCTATTCTTTATGTCTAGTTAATCCTGGCCATTCCTTTTCCTCAGTTTTATTTGCGAAGCAGCGTGGAATCCATGGGATGTGCCATCGCTAATCATCTCTACCAGCTATGTGCGTTTATCATTAGATCTATCGCAAAATTGGTGTTCTTGAGAGTTGGTTGTGTGCGTGCATGATTAGGTCGATCACTAGATTGGGGTCCCATGGAGGTAGGCTCATGAATAGTACTACATAAGGTTTCTCCTATTTCAATCCCACCAGAACTGACGAACGTTGATCTATCAGACTTAAGATCTGACTAGTTGTTTGGAACCTTCTTTTGTTTAATTAACATAGCATCTAGATTGATGAGAGCTTTTCCTTTTCTGTTTATCATGGTCGTCCCTTTTCTTCTGTTTAATTACGAACTAGCGAAGTAGCGGAGAATCCATGTGATGTGTGATCGCTAATCGTCACTACCAACTGTTTGCGTTTATGAGTAGATCTATCACCAAAATGGAGTCCGTGAGAGTAGGTTGTGTGCGTTCATGATTAGATCGATCACAAGATTGGGGTCCGGTAAAGGTGTGCTCATGAATGGCACTACTGGAGGTCTGTCCTATTTCAATCCCACCAGAACTGTCCTATGTGAACTGTCAAACTTAAGATTCAATTAGTTGTATGAAACCTCCTTTTTCTCAATGGACATAGCATATACATTGATCAGACTCATTGCTTTTTCTATTCTATATTTCTAGTCAATCTTGGTCGTTCCTTTTATCCTATTTTAATTGCAAAGCAGCGCAGAATCCATGGGATGTGCGATGACTAATCATATCTACCATCTATGTGCGTTTATGATTAGATATATCACCAAATGGGAGTCCTTGAGAGTTGGTTGTGTGCATGGAAGATTATCTCGGTCACTAGATTGGGGTCCGGTGGAGGTGGGCTCATGAATAATACTTCTTGAGGTTTGTCCTATTTCAGTCCCACTAGAACTGTTGTAAGTGATCAGTCAAACTTAAGATCTGACTAGTTGTTTGAAACTTTCTTTTTTTTCAATTAACATAGCATATAGATTGAAAAGAGTTGTTCCTTTTCTATTCCTTATTTCTAGTTAATCCTAGTCATTCCTTTTATCTTGTTTTAATTGCGAAGCAGCACGAAATCCATGGGATGTGCGGTCACTAATCGTTTGTATCAGTTGTGTTGGTTTGATTAGATTTATCAGCAAATTGGAGTCCGTCAGAGCAGGTTGTGTGGGTGCTTGATTAGATCTATCACTAGATTGGGGTCAGGTGGAGGTGGGCTCATCAATAGTACTAGTTGAGGTCGGTCCTATTTCAATGCCACCAGAATTGTCGTACTTGATCTCCCCACCTTAAGATCTGACTAGTTGTTTGAAGCATCTTTTTTTTCAATTATAACATATAGGTTGATGATAGCAGTTT
>NC_057813.1:686557027-686574421 GCF_018294505.1 Triticum aestivum | reverse complement strand
ACCTTCTTTTGTTTAATTAACATAGCATCTAGATTGATGAGAGCTTTTCCTTTTCTGTTTATCATGGTTGTCCCTTTTCTTCTGTTTAATTGCGAACTAGCAAAGTAGCAGAGAATCCATGAGATGTGTGATCGCTAATCGTCTCTACAAACTGTTTGTGTTTATGATTAGATCTATCAGCAAAATGGAGTCCGTGAGAGTAGGTTGTGTGCGTTCATGATTAGATCGATCACAAGATTGGGGTCCGGTAAAGGTGTGCTCATGAATAGTACTACTGGAGGTATGTCCTATTTCAATCCCACCAGAACTGTCCTATGTGATCTGTCAAACTTAAGATTCAATTAGTTGTATGGAACCTCCTTTTTCTCAATTAACGTAGCATATAGATTGATCAGACTCATTAATTTTTATATTCTATATTTCTAGTTAATCTTGGTCGTTCCTTTTCTCATATTTTAATTGCAAAGCAGCGTAGAATCCATGGGATGTGCGATGGATTATCATATCTACCATCTATGTGCGTTTATGATTAGATATTTCACCAAATTGGAGTCCTTGAGAGTTGGTTGTGTGCATGGAAGATTATCTCGATCACTAGATTGGGGTCCGGTGGAGGTGGGCTCATGAATAGTACTTCTTGAGGTTTGTCCTACTTCAGTCCCACTAGAACTGTCGTAAGTGATCCATCAAACTTAAGATCTGACTAGTTGTTTGAAACCTTCTTTTCTCAATTAACATAGCATATAGATTGAAAAGAGTTGTTCCTTTTCTATTCCTTATTTCTAGTTAATCCTAGTCATTCCTTTTCTCTTGTTTTAATTGCGAAGCAGCATGGAATCCATGGGATGTGCGGTCACTAATCGTTTGTATCAGTTGTGTTGGTTTGATTAGATTTATCAGCAAATTGGAGTCCGTCAGAGCAGGTTGTGTGGGTGCTTGATTAGATCTATCACTAGATTGGGGTCAGGTGGAGGTGGGCTCATCAATAGTACTAGTTGAGGTCGGTCCTATTTCAATGCCACCAGAATTGTCGTACTTGATCTCCCCACCTTAAGATCTGACTAGTTGTTTGAAGCATCTTTTTTTTCAATTATAACATATAGGTTGATGATAGCAGTTTATTTTCTATTCTTTATTATCTAGTTAATCCTGGCCATTCCTTTTCCTCAGTTTTATTTGCGAAGCTGCGTGGAATCCATGGGATGTGCCATCGCTAATCATCTCAACCAGCTATGTGCATTTATCATTAGATCTATCGCAAAATTGGTGTTCTTGAGAGTTGGTTGTGTGCGTGCATGATTAGGTCGATCACTAGATTGGGGTCCCACGGAGGTATGCTCATGAATAGTACTACATGAGGTTTCTCCTATTTCAATCCCACCAGAACTGACGAACGTTGATCTATCAGACTTAAGATCTGACTAGTTGTTTGGAACCTTCTTTTGTTTAATTAACATAGCATCTAGATTGATGAGAGCTTTTCCTTTTCTGTTTATCATGGTTGTCCCTTTTCTTCTGTTTAATTGCGAACTAGCAAAGTAGCAGAGAATCCATGAGATGTGTGATCGCTAATCGTCTCTACAAACTGTTTGTGTTTATGATTAGATCTATCAGCAAAATGGAGTCCGTGAGAGTAGGTTGTGTGCGTTCATGATTAGATCGATCACAAGATTGGGGTCCGGTAAAGGTGTGCTCATGAATAGTACTACTGGAGGTATGTCCTATTTCAATCCCACCAGAACTGTCCTATGTGATCTGTCAAACTTAAGATTCAATTAGTTGTATGGAACCTCCTTTTTCTCAATTAACGTAGCATATAGATTGATCAGACTCATTAATTTTTATATTCTATATTTCTAGTTAATCTTGGTCGTTCCTTTTCTCATATTTTAATTGCAAAGCAGCGTAGAATCCATGGGATGTGCGATGGATAATCATATCTACCATCTATGTGCGTTTATGATTAGATATTTCACCAAATTGGAGTCCTTGAGAGTTGGTTGTGTGCATGGAAGATTATCTCGATCACTAGATTGGGGTCCGGTGGAGGTGGGCTCATGAATAGTACTTCTTGAGGTTTGTCCTACTTCAGTCCCACTAGAACTGTCGTAAGTGATCCATCAAACTTAAGATCTGACTAGTTGTTTGAAACCTTCTTTTCTCAATTAACATAGCATATAGATTGAAAAGAGTTGTTCCTTTTCTATTCCTTATTTCTAGTTAATCCTAGTCATTCCTTTTCTCTTGTTTTAATTGCGAAGCAGCATGGAATCCATGGGATGTGCGGTCACTAATCGTCTGTACCAGTTGTGTTGGTTTACGATTAGATTTATCAGCAAATTGGAGTCCGTCAGAGCAGGTTGTGTGGGTGCATGATTAGATGTATCACTAGATTGGGGTCAGGTGGTGGTGGGCTCATCAATAGTACTAGTTGAGGTTGGTCCTATTTCAATGCCACCAGAATTGTCGTACTTGATCTCCCCACCTTAAGATTTGACTAGTTGTTTGAAGCATCTTTTTTTTCAATTATAGCATATAGGTTGATCATAGCAGTTTGTTTTCTATTATTTATGTCTAGTTAATCCTGGCCATTCCTTTTCCTCAGTTTTATTTGCGAAGCAGCGTGGAATCCATGGGATGTGCCATCGCTAATCATCTCTACCAGCTATGCGCATTTATCATTAGATCTATCGCAAAATTAGTGTTCTTGAGAGTTGGTTGTGTGCGTGCATGATTAGGTGGATCACTAGATTGGGGTCCCATGGAGGTAGGCTCATGAACAGTACTACATGAGGTTTCTCCTATTTCAATCCCACCAGAACTGACGAACGTTGATCTATCAAACTTAAGATCTGACTAGTTGTTTGGAACCTTCTTTTGTTTAATTAATATAGCATCTAGATTGATGAGAGCTTTTCCTTTTCTGTTTATCTGCGAACTAGCGAAGTAGCGGAGAATCCATGTGATGTGTGATCGCTAATCGTCTCTACCAACTCTTTGCGATCTATCAGCAGAATGGAGTCCGTGAGAGTAGGTTGTGTGCGTTCATGATTAGATCGATCACAAGATTGGGGTCCGGTAAAGGTGTGCTCATGAATAGTACTACTGGAGGTTTGTCCTATTTCAATCCCACCAGAACTGTCCTATGTGATCTGTCAAACTTAAGATTCAATTAGTTGTATGGAACCTCCTTTTTCTCAATTAACATAGCATATAGATTGATCAGACTCATTTCTTTTTCTATTCTATATTTCTAGTTAATCTTGGTCGTTCCTTTTCTCCTATTTTAATTGCAAAGCAGCATAGAATCCATGGGATGTGCGATGGCTAATCATATCTACCATCTATGTGCGTTTATGATTAGATATATCACCAAATTGGAGTCCTTGAGAGTTGGTTGTGTGCATGGAAGATTATCTCGATCACTAGATTGGGGTCCGGTGGAGGTGGGCTCATGAATAGTACTTCTTGAGGTTTGTCCTATTTCAGTCCCACTAGAACTTTCGTAAGTGATCCGTCAAACTTAAGATCTGACTAGTTGTTTGAAACCTTCTTTTTTTCAATTAACATAGCATATAGATTGAAAAGAGTTGTTCCTTTTCTATTCCTTATTTCTAGTTAATCCTAGTATTCCTTTTCTCTTGTTTTAATTGCAAAGCAGCATGAAATCCATGGGATGTGCGGTCACTAATCGTCTGTACCAGTTGTGTTGGTTTATGATTAGATTTATCAGCAAATTGGAGTCCGTCAGAGCAGGTTGTGTGGGTGCATGATTAGATCTATCACTAGATTGGGGTCAGGTGGAGGTGGGCTTTCCAATAGTACTAGTTGAGGTCCGTCCTATTTCAATGCCACCAGAATTGTCGTACTTGATCTCCCCACCTTAAGATCTGACTAGTTTTTTGAAGCATCTTTTTTTTTCAATTATAGTATATAGGTTGATCATAGCAGTTTGTTTTCTATTCTTTATGTCTAGTTAATCCTGGCCATTCCTTTTCCTCTGTTTTATTTGCGAAGCAGCATGGAATCCATGGGATGGGCCATCGCTAATCATCTCTACCAGCTATGTGCGTTTATCATTAGATCCATCGCAAAATTGGTGATCTTGAGAGTTGGTTGTGTGCGTGCATGATTAGTTCGATCACTAGATTGGGGTCCCATGGAGGTAGGCTCATGAATAGTACTACATGAGGTTTCTCCTATTTCAATCCCACCAAAACTGACGAACGTTGATCTATCAGACTTAAGATCTGACTAGTTGTTTGGAACCTTCTTTTGTTTAATTAACATAGCATCTAGATTGATGAGAGCTTTTCCTTTTCTGTTTATCATGGTCATCCCTTTTCTTCTGTTTAATTACGAACTAGCAAAGTAGCGGAGAATCCATGTGATGTGTGATCGCTAATCGTCTCTACCAACTGTTTGCGTTTATGATTAGATCTATCAGCAGAATGGAGTCCGTGAGAGTAGGTTGTGTGCGTTCATGATTAGATCGATCACAAGATTGGGGTCCGGTAAAGGTGCGCTCATCAATAGTACTACTGGAGGTTTGTCCTATTTCAATCCCACCAGAACTGTCCTATGTGATCTGTCAAACTTAAGATTCAATTAGTTGTATGGAACCTCCTTTTTCTCAATTAACATAGCATATAGATTGATCAAACTCATTGCTTTTTCTATTCTATATTTCTAGTTAATCTTGGTCGTTCCTTTTCTCCTATTTAATTGCAAAGCAGCATAGAATCCATGGGATGTGCGATGGCTAATCATATCTACCATCTATGTGCATTTATGATTAGATATATCACCAAATTGGAGTCCTTGAGAGTTGGTTGTGTGCATGGAAGATTATCTCGATCACTAGATTGGGGTCCGGTGGAGGTGGGCTCATGAATAGTACTTCTTGAGGTTTGTCCTATTTCAGTCCCACTAGAACTGTTGTAAGTGATCCGTCAAACTTAAGATCTGACTAGTTGTTTGAAACCTTCTTTTTTTCAATTAACATAGCATATAGATTGAAAAGAGTTGTTCCTTTTCTATTCCTTATTTCTAGTTAATCCTAGTCATTCCTTTTCTCTTGTTTTAATTGCAAAGCAGCATGGAATCCATGGGATGTGCGGTCACTAATCGTCTGTACCAGTTGTGTTGGTTTATGATTAGATTTATCAGCAAATTGGAGTCCGTCAGAGCAGGTTGTGTGGGTGCATGATTAGATCTATCACTAGATTGGGGTCAGGTGGAGGTGGGCTTTTCAATAGTACTAGTTGAGGTCGGTCCTATTTCAATGCCACCAGAATTGTCGTACTTGATCTCCCCACCTTAAGATCTGACTAGTTGTTTGAAGCATCTCTTTTGTCAATTATAGCATATAGGTTGATCATAGCAGTTTGTTTTCTATTCTTTATGTCTAGTTAATCCTGGCCATTCCTTTTCCTTAGTTTTATTTGCGAAGCAGCGTGGAATCCATGGGATGTGCCATCGCTAATCATCTCTACCAGCTATGTGCGTTTATCATTAGATCTATCGCAAAATTGGTGTTCTTGAGAGTTGGTTGTGTGCGTGCATGATTAGGTCGATCACTAGATTGGGGTCCCATGGAGGTAGGCTCATGAACAGTACTACATGAGGTTTCTCCTATTTCAATCCCACCAGAACTGACGAACGTTGATCTATCAGACTTAAGATCTGACTAGTTGTTTAGAACCTTCTTTTGTTTAATTAACATAGCATCTAGATTGATGAGAGCTTTTCCTTTTATGTTTATCATGGTCGTCCCTTTTCTTCTGTTTAATTGCGAACTAGCGAAGTAGCAGAGAATCCATGTGATGTGTGATCGCTAATCGTCTCTACCAACTGTTTTCGTTTATGATTAGATCTATCAGCAAAATGGAGTCCGTGAGAGTAGGTTGTGTGCGTTCATGATTAGATCGATCACAAGATTGGGGTCCGGTAAAGGTGTGCTCATGAATAGTACTACTAGAGGTCTGTCCTATTTCAATCCCACCAGAACTGTCCTATGTGATCTGTCAAACTTAAGATTCAATTAGTTGTATGGAACCTCCTTTTTCTTAATTAACATAGCATATAGATTGATCAGACTCGTTGCTTTTTCTATTCTATATTTCTAGTTAATCTTGGTCGTTCCTTTTCTCCTATTTTAATTGCAAAGCAACGTAGAATCCATGGGATGTGCGATGGCTAATCATATTTACCATCTATGTGCGTTTATGATTAGATATATCACCAAATTGGAGTCCTTGAGAGTTGGTTGTGTGCATGTAAGATTATCTCGATCACTAGATTGAAGTCCGGTGGAGGTGGGCTCATGAATAGTACTTCTTGAGGTTTGTCCTATTTTAGTCCCACTAGAACTGTCGTAAGTGATCCATCAAACTTAAGATCTGACTAGTTGTTTGAAACCTTCTTTTTTTCAATTAACATAGCATATAGATTGAAAAGAGTTGTTCCTTTTCTATTCCTTATTTCTAGTTAATCCTAGTCATTCCTTTTCTCTTGTTTTAATTGCGAAGCAGCATGGAATCCATGGAATGTGCGGTCACTAATCGTCTGTACTTGTTGTGTTGGTTTATGATTAGATTTATCAGCAAATTGGAGTCCGTCAGAGCAGGTTGTGTGGGTGCATGATTAGATCTATCACTAGATTGGGGTCAGGTGGAGGTGGGCTCATAAATAGTACTAGTTGCGGTCGGTCCTATTTCAATGCCACCAGAATTGTCGTACTTGATCTCCCCACCTTAAGATCTGACTAGTTGTTTGAAGCATCTTTTTTTTCAATTATAGCATATAGTTTGATCATAACAGTTTGTTTTCTGTTCTTTATGTCTAGTTAATCCTGGCCATTCCTTTTCCTCAGTTTTATTTGCGAAGCAGGGTGGAATCCATGGGATGTGCCATCGCTAATCATCTCTACCAGCTATGTGCGTTTATCATTAGATCTATCGCAAAATTGGTGTTCTTGAGAGTTGGTTGTGTGCGTGCATGATTAGGTCGATCACTAGATTGGGGTCCCATGGAGGTAGGCTCATGAATAGTACTACATGAGGTTTCTCCTATTTCAATCCCACCAGAACTGACGAACGTTGATCTATTAGACTTAAGATCTGACTAGTTGTTTGGAACCTTCTTTTGTTTAATTAACATAGCATCTAGATTTATGAGAGCTTTTCCTTTTCTGTTTATCATGGTCGTCCCTTTTCTTCTGTTTAATTGCGAACTAGCGAAGTAGCAGAGAATCCATGTGATGTGTGATCGCTAATCATCTCTACCAACTGTTTGCATTTATGATTAGATCTATCAGCAGAATGGAGTCCGTGAGAGTAGGTTGTGTGCGTTCATGATAAGATCGATCACAAGATTGGGGTCCGGTGAAGGTGTGCTCATGAATAGTACTACTGGAGGTCTGTCCTATTTCAATCCCACCAGAACTGTCCTATGTGATCTGTCAAACTTAAGATTCAATTAGTTGTATGGAACCTCCTTTTTCTCAATTAACATAGCATATAGATTGATCAGACTCATTGCTTTTTCTATTCTATATTTCTAGTTAATCTTGGTCATTCCTTTTCTCCCATTTTAATTGCAAAGCAGCGTAGAATCCATGGGATGTGCGATGGCTAATCATATCTACCATCTATGTGCGTTTATGGTTAGATATATCACCAAATTAGAGTCCTTGAGAGTTGGTTGTGTGCATGGAAGATTATCTCGATCACTAGATTGGGGTCCGGTGGAGGTGGGCTCATGAATAGTACTTCTTGAGGTTTGTCCTATTTCAGTCCCACTAGAACTATCGTAAGTGATCCGTCAAACTTAAGATCTGACTAGTTGTTTGAAACCTTCTTTTTTTCAATTAACATAGCATATAGATTGAAAAGAGTTGTTCCTTTTCTATTCCTTATTTCTAGTTAATGCTAGTCATTCCTTTTCTCTTGTTTTAATTGCGAAGCAGCATGGAATCCATGGGATGTGCGGTCACTAACCGTCTGTACCAGTTGTGTTGGTTTATGATTAGATTTATCAGCAAATTGGAGTCTGTCAGAGTAGGTTGTGTGGGTGCATGATTAGATCTATCACTAGATTGGGGTCAGGTGGAGGTGGGCTCATCAATAGTACTAGTTGAGGTCAGTCCTATTTCAATGCCACCAGAATTGTCGTACTTGATCTCCCCACCTTAAGATCTGACTAGTTGTTTGAAGCATCTTTTTTTTTCAATTATAGCATATAGGTTGATCATAGCAGTTTGTTTTCTATTCTTTATGTCTAGTTAATCCTGGCCATTCCTTTTCCTCAGTTTTATTTGCGAAGCAGGGTGGAATCCATGGGATGTGCCATCGCTAATCATCTCTACCAGCTATGTGCGTTTATCATTAGATCTATCGCAAAATTGGTATTCTTGAGAGTTGGTTCTGTGCGTGCATGATTAGGTCGATCACTAGATTGGGGTCCCATGGAGGTAGGCTCATGAATAGTACTACATGAGGTTTCTCCTATTTCAATCCCACCAAAACTGACGAACGTTGATCTATCAGACTTAAGATCTGACTAGTTGTTTGGAACCTTCTTTTGTTTAATTAACATAGCATCTAGATTGATGAGAGCTTTTCCTTTTCTGTTTATCATGGTCGTCCCTTTTCTTCTGTTTAATTGCGAACTGGCGAAGTAGCAGAGAATCCATGTGATGTGTGATTGCTAATCATCTCTACCAATTGTTTGCGTTTATGATTAGATCTATCAGCAAAATGGAGTCCGTGAGAGTAGGTTGTGTGCGTTCATGATTAGATCGATCACAAGATTGGGGTCCGGTAAAAGTGTGCTCATGAATAGTAGTACCAGAGGTATGCCCTATTTCAATCCCACCAGAACTGTCCTATGTGATCTGTCAAACTTAAGATTCAATTAGTTGTATGGAACCTCCTTTTTCTCAATTAACATAGCATATAGATTGATCAGACTCATTGCTTTTTCTATTCTATAATTCTAGTTAATCTTGGTCGTTCCTTTTCTCCTATTTTAATTGCAAAGCAGCATAGAATCCATGGGATGTGCGATGGCTAATCATATCTACCATCTATGTGCGTTATGATTAGATATATCACCAAATTGGAGTCCTTGAGAGTTGGTTGTGTGCATGGAAGATTATCTCGATCACTAGATTGGGGTCCGGTGGAGGTGGGCTCATGAATAGTACTTCTTGAGGTTTGTCTTATTTCAGTCCCACTAGAACTGTCGTAAGTGATCCGTCAAACTTAAGATCTGACTAGTTGTTTGAAACCTTCTTTTTTTCAATTAACATAGCATATAGATTGAAAAGAGTTGTTCCTTTTCTATTCCTTATTTCTAGTTAATCCTAGTCATTCCTTTTCTCTTGTTTTAATTGCGAAGCAGCACGGAATCCATGGGATGTGCGGTCACTAATCGTCTCTACCAGTTGTGTTGGTTTATGATTAGATTTATCAGCAAATTGGAGTCCGTCAAAGCAGGTTGTGTAGGTGCATGATTAGATCTATCACTAGATTGGGGTCAGGTGGAGGTGGGCTCATCAATAGTACTAGTTGAGGTCGGTCATATTTCAATGCCACCAGAATTGTCGTACTTGATCTCCGCACCTTAAGATCTGACTAGTTGTTTGAAGCATCTTTTTTTTCAATTATAGCTTATAGGTTGATCATAGCAGTTTGTTTTCTATTCTTTATGTCTAGTTAATCCTGGCCATTCCATTTCCACAGTTTTATTTGCGAAGCAGCGTGGAATCCATGGGATGTGCCATCGCTAATCATCTCTACCAGCTATGTGCATTTATCATTTGATCTATCGCAAAATTGGTGTTCTTGAGAGTTGGTTGTGTGCGTGCATGATTAGATCGATCACTAGATTGGGGTCCCATGGAGGTAGGCTCATGAATAGTACTACATGAGGTTTCTCCTATTTCAATCCCGCCAGAACTGACGAACGTTGATCTATCAGACTTAAGAACTGACTAGTTGTTTGGAACCTTCTTTTGTTTAATTAACATAGCATCTAGATTGATGAGAGCTTTTCCTTTTCTGTTTATCATGGTCGTCCCTTTTCTTCTGTTTAATTGTGAACTGGCGAAGTAGCAAAGAATCCATGTGATGTGTGATTGCTAATCATCTCTACCAACTGTTTGCGTTTATGATTAGATCTATCAGCAAAATGGAGTCCGTGAGAGTAGGTTGTGTGCGTTCATGATTAGATCGATCACAATATTGGGGTCCGGTAAAAGTGTGCTCATGAATAGTACTACTGGAGGTATGTCCTATTTCAATCCCACCAGAACTGTCCTATGTGATCTGTCAAACTTAAGATTCAATTAGTTGTATGGAACCTCCTTTTTCTCAATTAACATAGCATATAGATTGATCAGACTCATTGCTTTTTCTATTCTATAATTCTAGTTAATCTTGGTCGTTCCTTTTCTCCTATTTTAATTGCAAAGCAGCCTAGAATCCATGGGATGTGCGATGGCTAATCATATCTACCATCTATGTGCGTTATGATTAGATATATCACCAAATTGGAGTCCTTGAGAGTTGGTTGTGTGCATGGAAGATTATCTTGATCACTAGATTGGGGTCCGGTGGAGGTGGGCTCATGAATAGTACTTCTTGAGGTTTGTCTTATTTCAGTCCCACTAGAACTGTCGTAAGTGATCCGTCAAACTTAAGATCTGACTAGTTGTTTGAAACCTTCTTTTTTTCAATTAACATAGCATATAGATTGAAAAGAGTTGTTCCTTTTCTATTCCTTATTTCTAGTTAATCCTGGTCATTCCTTTTCTCTTGTTTTAATTGCGAAGCAGCACGGAATCCATGGGATGTGCGGTCACTAATCGTCTCTACCGGTTGTGTAGGTTTATGATTAGATTTATCAGCAAATTGGAGTCCGTCAAGGCAGGTTGTGTAGGTGCATGATTAGATCTATCACTAGATTGGGGTCAGGTGGAGGTGGGCTCATCAATAGTACTAGTTGAGGTCGGTCCTATTTCAATGCCACTAGAATTGTCGTACTTGATCTCCGCACCTTAAGATCTGACTAGTTGTTTGAAGCATCTTTTTTTTCAATTATAGCTTATAGGTTGATCATAGCAGTTTGTTTTCTATTCTTTATGTCTAGTTAATCCTGGCCATTCCATTTCCACAGTTTTATTTGCGAAGCAGCGTGGAATCCATGGGATGTGCCATCGCTAATCATCTCTACCAGCTATGTGCATTTATCATTAGATCTATCGCAAAATTGGTGTTCTTGAGAGTTGGTTGTGTGCGTGCATGATTAGGTCGATCACTAGATTGGGGTCCCATGGAGGTAGGCTCATGAATAGTACTACACGAGGTTTCTCCTATTTCAATCCCACCAGAACTGACAAACGTTGATCTATCAGACTTAAGATCTGACTAGTTGTTTGGAACCTTCTTTTGTTTAATTAACATAGCATCTAGATTGATGAGAGCTTTTCCTTTTCTGTTTATCATGGTCGTCCCTTTTCTTCTGTTTAATTGCGAACTAGCGAAGTAGCGGAGAATCCATGTGATGTGTGATCGCTAATCGTCTCTACCAACTGTTTGCATTTATGATTAGATCTATCAGCAGAATGGAGTCCGTGAGAGTAGGTTGTGTGCGTTCATGATTAGATCGATCACAAGATTGGGGTCCGGTAAAGGTGTGCTCATGAATAGTATTACTGGAGGTCTATCCTATTTCAATCCCACCAGAACTGTCCTATGTGATCTGTCAAACTTAAGATTCAATTAGTTGTATGGAACCTCCTTTTTCTCAATTAACATAGCATATAGATTGATCAGACTCATTGCTTTTTCTATTCTATATCTCTAGTTAATCTTGGTCGTTCCTTTTCTCCTATTTTAATTGCAAAGCAGCGTAGAATCCATGGGATGTGCGATGGCTAATCATATCTACCATCTATGTGCGTTTATGATTAGATATATCACCAAATTAGAGTCCTTGAGAGTTTGTTGTGTGCATGGAAGATTATCTTGATCACTAGATTGGGGTCCGGTGGAGGTGGGCTCATGAATAGTACTTCTTGAGGTTTGTCCTATCGTAAGTGATCCATCAAGCTTAAGATCTGACTAGTTGTTTGAAACCTTCTTTTTTTCAATTAACATAGCATATAAATTGAAAAGAGTTGTTCCTTTTCTATTCCTTATTTCTAGTTAATCCTAGTCATTCCTTTTCTCTTGTTTTAATTGCGAAGCAGCATGGAATCCATGGGATGTGCGGTCACTAATCGTCTGTACCAGTTGTGTTGGTTTATGATTAGATTTATCAGCAAATTGGAGTCCGTCAGAGCAGGTTGTGTGGGTGCATGATTAGATCTATCACTAGATTGGGGTCAGGTGGAGGTGGGCTCATCAATAGTACTAGTTGAGGTCGGTCCTATTTCAATGCCACCAGAATTGTCGTACTTGATCTCCCCACCTTAAGATCTGACTAGTTGTTTGAAGCATCTTTTTTTTCAATTATAGCATATAGGTTGATCATAGCAGTTTGTTTTCTATTCTTTATGTCTGGTTAATCCTGGCCATTCCTTTTCCTCAGTTTTATTTGCGAAGCAGGGTGGAATCCATGGGATGTGCCATCGCTAATCATCTCTACCAGCTATGTGCGTTTATCATTAGATCTATCGCAGAATTGGTGTTCTTGAGAGTTGGTTCTATGCGTGCATGATTAGGTCGATCACTGGATTGGGGTCCCATGGAGGTAGGCTCATGAATAGTACTACATGAGGTTTCTCCTATTTCAATCCCACAAGAACTGACGAACGTTGATCTATCAAACTTAAGATCTGACTAGTTGTTTGGAACCTTCTTTTGTTTAATTAACATAGCATCTAGATTGATGAGAGCTTTTCCTTTTCTGTTTATCATGGTCGTCCCTTTTCTTCTGTTTAATTGCGAACTAGCGAAGTAGCAGAGAATCCATGTGATGTTTGATCGCTAATCATCTCTACCAACTGTTTGCGTTTATGATTAGATCTATCAGCAAAATGGAGTCCGTGAGAGTAGGTTGTGTGCGGTCGTGATTAGATCGATCACAAGATTGGGGTCCGGTAAACGTGTGCTCATCAATAGTACTACTGGGGGTATGTCCTATTTCAATCCCACCACAACTGTCCTATGTGATCTGTCAAACTTAAGATTCAATTAGTTGTATGGAACCTCCTTTTTCTCAATTAACATAGCATATAGATTGATCAGACTCATTGCTTATTCTATTCTATATTTCTAGTTAATCTTGGTCGTTCCTTTTCTCCTATTTTTATTGCTAAGCAGCGTAGAATCCATGGGATGTGCGATGGCTAATCATATCTACCATCTATGTGCGTTTATGATTAGATATATCACCAAATTGGAGTCCTTGAGAGTTGGTTGTGTGCATGGAAGATTATCTCGATCACTAGATTGGGGTCCGGTGGAGGTGGGCTCATGAATAGTAATTCTTGAGGTTTGTCTTATTTCAGTCCCACTAGAACTGTCGTAAGTGATCCGTCAAACTTAAGATCTGACTAGTTGTTTGAAACCTTCTTTTTTTCAATTAACATAGCATATAGATTGAAAAGAGTTGTTCCTTTTATATTCCTTATTTCTAGTTAATCCTAGTCATTCCTTTTCTCTTGTTTTAATCGCGAAGCAGCACGGAATCCATGGGATGTGCGGTCACTAATCGTCTCTACTAGTTGTGTTGGTTTATGATTAGATTTATCAGCAAATTGGAGTCCGTCAGAGCAGGTTGTGTGGGTGCATGATTAGATCTATCACTAGATTGGGGTCAGGTGGAGGTGGGCTCATCAATAGTACTAGTTGAGGTCGGTCCTATTTGAATGCCACCAGAATTGTCGTACTTGATCTCCGCACCTTAAGATTTGACTAGTTGTTTGAAGCATCTTTTTTTTCAATTATAGCATATAGGTTGATTATAGAAGTTTGTTTTCTATTCTTTATGTCTAGTTAATCCTGGCCATTCCTTTTCCTCAGTTTTATTTGCGAAGCAGTGTGGAATCCATGGGATGTGCCATCGCTAATCATCTCTACCAGCTATGTGCATTTATCATTAGATCTATCGCAAAATTTGTGTTCTTGAGAGTTGGTTGTGTGCGTGCATGATTAGGTCGATCACTAGATTGGGGTCCCATGAAGGTAGGCTCATGAATAGTACTACATGAGGTTTCTCCTCTTTCAATCCCACCAGAACTGACGAACGTTGATCTATCAGACTTAAGATCTGACTAGTTTTTTGGAACCTTCTTTTGTTTAATTAACATAGCATCTAGATTGATGAGAGCTTTTCCTTTTATGTTTATCATGGTCGTCCCTTTTCTTCTGTTTAATTGCGAACTAGCGAAGTAGCGGAGAATTCATCTGATGTGTGATCGCTAATCGTCTCTACCAACTGTTTGCGTTTATGATTAGATCTATCAGCAAAATGGAGTCCGTAAGAGTAGGTTGTGTGCGTTCATGATTAGATCGATCACAAGATTGGGGTCCGGTAAAGGTGTGCTCATGAATAGTACTACTGGAGGTCTGTCCTATTTCAATCCCACAAGAACTGTCCTATGTTCTGTCAAACTTAAGATTCAATTAGTTGTATGGAACCTCCTTTTTCTCAATTAACATAGCATATAGATTGATCAGACTCATTGCTTTTTCTATTCTATATTTCTAGTTAATCTTGGTCGTTCCTTTTCTCCTATTTTAAATGCAAAGCAGCGTAGAATCCATGGGATGTGCGATGGCTAATCATATCTACCATCTATGTGCGTTTATGATAAGATATATCACCAAATTGGAGTCCTTGAGAGTTGGTTGTGTGCATGGAAGATTATCTCAATCACTAGATTGGGGTCCGGTGGAGGTGGGCTCATTAATAGTACTTCTTGAGGTTTGTCCTATTTCAGTCCCACTAGAACTTGTTGGGGAACTTAGCAGAAATTCAAAATTTTCTTACATGTCACCAAGATCTATTTATGGAGAAACCATCTACGAGGGGAAGGAGAGACCATCTACATACCCTTGTAGATTGCTAAGCGGAAACGTTCAAAAGAACGGGGTTGAAGGAGTCGTACTCGTCGTGATCGAAATCACCGGAGATCCTAGTGCCGAACGGACGGCACCTCCGCGTTCAACGCACGTACAGCCAGTGACGTCTCCCATGCCTTGATCCAGCAAGGAGAGAGGGAGAGGTTGAGGAAGACTCCGTCCAGCAGAAGCACAACGGCGTGGTGGTGGTGGAGGAGCGTGGCAATCCTGCAGGGCTTCGCCAAGCACCGCGGGAGAGGAGAAGTACTTGGGAGAGGGGAGGGCTGCGCCAGAACTTGTGGTGCGGCTGCCCTCCCACCCCCCACATATATATAGGGGCAAGGGAGAGGGGGGCCGGCCCCCTCACATCCAATCTGAGGAGGGGCGGCGGCCAAGGGGGGGAGGAGTGCCTCCCAAGTCAAGTGGAGGCCCTCCCCCTTAGGGTTTTCCCTCTCCCATGCGCATGGGCCTTGGGGGGACTGGTGCCCCTGGCCCATTAAGGCTAGGGCGCCCCCTTACAGCCCATGCTACTGTATTGGACGTGGTGGAACAATTTCCGGACCTCCGGACCCCTCCGGAATCCTCCGGAACCTTCTGGAAGCTTCCCGGTACAATACCGAAAAAACCCGAACTTTTTCCGGAACCCGAACAACAACTTTCCGTATATAAATCTTTACCTCCGGACCATTCCGGAACTCCTCGTGACGTCCAGGATCTCATCCAGGACTCTGAACAACATTCGGTAACCACATACAAACTTCCTTTATAACCCTAGCGTCATCGAACCTTCAGTGTGTAGACCCTACGGGTTCGGGAACCATGCAGACATGACCGAGACGTTCTCCAGTCAATAACCAACAGCGGGATCTGGATACCCATGTTGGATCCCACATGTTCCACGATGATCTCATCGGATGAACCACGTTGTCAAGGACTCAATCAATCCCGTATACAATTCCCTTTGTCTAGCGGTATTATACTTGCCCGAGATTCGATCGTCGGTATACCGATACCTTGTTCAATCTCGTTACCGGCAAGTCTCTTTACTCGTTCCGTAACACATCATCCCGTGATCAACCCCTTGGTCACATTGTGTGTTGGAAATATGCCCTAGAGGCAATAATAAAAGTATTATTATATTTCCTTGTTCATGATTAACTGTCTTTTATTCATGCTATAACTGTATTATCCGGAAATCGTAATACACGTGTGAATACATAGACCACAATATGTCCCTAGTGAGCCTCTAGTTGACTAGCTCGTTGTGATCAACAGATAGTCATGGTTTCCTGGCTATGGGGATTGGATGTCATTGATAACGGGATCACATCATTAGGAGAATGATGTGATGGACAAGACCCAATCCTAAGCATATCACAAGATCGTGTAGTTCGTTTGCTAGAGCTTTTCCAGTGTCAAGTATCTCTTCCTTAGACCATGCGATCGTGTAACTCCTGGATACCGTAGGAGTGCTTTGGGTGTGTCAAACATCACAACGTAACTGGGTGACTATAAAGGTGCACTACAGGTATCTCCGAAAGTGTCTGTTGGGTTGACACGGATCGAGACTGGGATTTGTCACTTCGTATGACGGAGAGGTATCTCTGGGCCTACTCGGTAATGCATCATCATATTGAGCTCAAAATGACCAAGTGGTTGGTCACAGAATCATGCATTACGGTACAAATAAAGTGACTTGCCGGTAACGAGACTGAACAAGGTATTGGGATACCGACGATCGAGTCTCGGGCAAGTAACGTACCGATTGACAAAGGGAATTGTATATGGGGTTTGATCGAATCCTCGAAATCGTGGTTCAACCGATGAAATCATCATGGAACATGTGGGAGCCAACATGGGTATCCAGATCCCGCTGTTGGTTATTGACCGGAGAGTCGTCTCGGTCATGTCTGCATGTCTCCCGAACCTGTAGGGTCTACACACTTAAGGTTCGGTGACGCTAGGGTTATTAGGAAGACTTGTATGTGATTACCAAATGTTGTTCGGAGTCCCGGATGAGATCCCGGACATCACGTGGAGTTCCGGAATGGTCCGGCGGTGAAGATTTATATATGGGAAGTTGTCATGTGGACACCGGAAAGTTTCGGGGGCTTATCGGTATTGTACCGGGGCCACCGAAGAGGTTCCGGGGGTCCACCGGGAGGGGCCACCCCTCCCGGAGGGCCACATGGGCCGCAAGGGGCAGGGACCCAGCCCCTGGAGGGCTGGGCGTGCCCCCCACCTTGGGCCCATGCGCCTAAGGTTGGGGGGGGGGAACCCTAAGGGGGGCGCCCCCCTTGCTTGGGGGGCAAGTCCCCCC
>NC_057813.1:686553209-686556821 GCF_018294505.1 Triticum aestivum | reverse complement strand
TGCCCCTTCCCCTATAAATAGAGGGGTGAGGGGAGGGATGCTGGACACATCAAAAGGCGCATCCCCTCCCCTCCCCAACACCTCTCCTCCTCCGTTACGTGCTTGGCGAAGCCCTGTCAGAGTACTGCTGCACCAACATCACCACGCCGTCGTGCTGCCGTTGGAGCTATCTTCCTCAACCTCTCCTTCCTCCTTGCTGGATCAAGACGGAGGAGATGTTGTCCGTCCCGTACGTGTGTTGAACACGGAGGTGTTGTCCGTTCAGCACTTGGTCATCGGTGATCCGAATCACGGCGAGTACGACTCCATCATCACCCTTCCCTTGAACGCTTCCGCACCCGATCTACAAGTGGTATGTAGATGCAAACTCACTCCCTTGACTCGTTGCTTAGATGGACTCATAGATGGATCTTGGTGAAACCGTAGGAAAATTTTTAATTTTCTGCAACGTTCCCCAACAGTGGTATCAGAGCTAGGTCTATGCGTAGTTCTCTATTGCACGAGTAGAACACAATTTTGTTGTGGGCGTGGATCTTGTCAACTTGCTTGCCACTACTAGTCTTTTCTTGCTTCAGTGGTATTGTGGGATGAAGCAGCCCGGACCAACCTTACACGTACGCTTATGTGAGATCGGTTCCACCGATAGACATGCACTAGTTGCATAAGGTGGCTGGCGGGTGTCTGTCTCTCCCACTTTAGTTGGAGCGGATTCGATGAAAAGGGTCCTTATGAAGGGTAAATAGAAGTTGACAAAATCACGTTGTGGTTATTCGTAGGTAAGAAAACGTTCTTGCTAGAACCCAATTGTAGCCACGTAAAAGATGCAACAACAATTAGAGGACGTCTAACTTGTTTTTGCAGCAATTGTCATGTGATGTGATATGGCCAGAAGTTGTGATGAATGATGAATGATATATTGTGATGTATGAGATCATGTTCTTGTAATAGGATTCACGACTTGCATGTCGATGAGTATGACAACCGGCAGGATCCATAGGAGTTGTCTTTATTTTTGTATGACCTGCGTGTCATTGAAGAACGCCACGTAAATTACTTTACTTTATTGCTAAACGCGTTAGCCATAGAAGTAGAAGTAGTCGTTGGCGTGACAACTTCATGAAGACACGATGATGGAGATCATGATGATGGAGATCATGGTGTCATGCCGGTGACAAGATGATCATGGAGCCCCGAAGATGGAGATCAATGGAGCTATATGATATTGGCCATATCATGTCACTACTATATAATTGCTTGTGATGTTTATTATGTTTATGCATCTTGTTTACTTAGAACGACGGTAGTAAATAAGATGATCCCTTACAACAATTTCAAGAAGTGTTCTCCCCTAACTGTGCACCGTTGCTACAGTTCCTCGTTTCGAAGCACCACGTGATGATCGGGTGTGATAGATCCTTACGTTCACATACAACGGGTGTAAGACAGTTTTACACATGCAAAACACTTAGGGTTAACTTGACGAGCCTAGCATGTACAGACATGGCCTCGGAACACGGAGACCGAAAGGTCGAACACGAGTCGTATGGAAGATACGATCAACATGAAGATGTTCACCGACGATGACTAGTCCGTCTCACGTGATGATCGGACACGGCCTAGTCGACTCGGATCGTGTAACACTTAGATGACTAGAGGGATGTCAAATCTGAGTGGGAGTTCATTAAATAATTTGATTAGATGAACTTAATTATCATGAACTTAGTCTAAAACCTTTGCAAATATGTCTTGTAGATCAAATGGCCAACGCTCATGTCAACATGAACTTCAACACGTTCCTAGAGAAAACCAAGCTGAAAGATGATGGCAGCAACTATATGGACTGGGTCCGGAACCTGAGGATCATCCTCATAGCTGCCAGGAAACAATATGTCCTAGAAGGACCGCTAGGTGACGCTCCCGTCCCAGAGAACCAAGACGTTATGAACGCTTGGCAGTCTTGTGCTGATGATTACTCCCTCATTCAGTGCGGCATGCTTTACAGCTTAGAACCGGGGCTCCAAAAGCGTTTTGAGCATCACGGAGCATATGAGATGTTCGAAGAGCTGAAACTTGTTTTCCAAGCTCATGCCCGGGTCGAGAGATATGATGTCTCCGACAAGTTCTATAGTTGTAAGATGGAGGAAAACAGTTCTGTCAGTGAGCACATACTCAAGATGTCTGGGTTGCACAACCGCCTGACTCAGCTGAACATTAACCTCCCTGATGAGGCGGTCATTGACAGAATCCTTCAGTCGCTCCAACCAAGCTACAAGAGCTTTGTGATGAACTACAATATTCAGGGGATGGTGAAGACCATTCCTGAAGTATTTTCAATGCTGAAGTCAGCAGAGGCTGAAATCAAGAAAGAACATCAAGTGTTGATGGTCAATAAGACCACTAAGTTCAAGAAGGGCAAGGGCAAGAAGAACTTCAAGAAGGACGGCAAGGATGTTGCCGCGCCCGGTAAGCCAGTTACCGGGAAAAAGTCAAAGAATGGACCCAAGCCTGAAACTGAGTGCTTTTATTGCAAGGGGAAGGGTCACTGGAAGCGGAACTGCCCCAAATACTTAGCGGATAAGAAGGCCGGCAACACCAAAGGTATATTTGATATACATGTAATTGATGTGTACCTTACCAGTACTCGTAGTAACTCCTGGGTATTTGATACCGGTGCCGTTGCTCATATTTGTAACTCACAGCAGGAGCTGCGGAATAAATGGAGACTGGCGAAGGACGAGGTGACGATGCGCGTCGGGAATGGTTCCAGGGTCGATGTGATCGCCGTCGGCACGCTACCTCTACATTTACCTATGGGATTAGTTATAAACCTTAATAATTGTTATTTGGTGCCAAGTTTGAGCATGAACATTGTATCTGGATCTCGTTTGATATGAGATGGCTACTCATTTAAATCCGAGAATAATGGTTGTTCTATTTATATGAGAGATATGTTTTATGGTCATGCCCCTATGGTCAATGGTTTATTCTTAATGAATCTCGAGCGTAGTATTACACATATTGATAGTGTGAATGCCAAAAGATGTAAAGTTGATAACGATAGTCCCACATACTTGTGGCACTGTCGCCTTGGTCACATTGGTGTCAAGCGCATGAAGAAGCTCCATACTGATGGACTTTTAGAGTCTCTCGATTATGAATCATTTGACACATGCGAACCATGCCTCATGGGCAAAATGACCAAGACTTCGTTCTCCGGAACAGTGGAGCGAGCAACCAACTTGTTGGAAATCATACATACCGATGTGTGCGGTCCAATGAGCACTACTAGGGAAAAGCCTATACACAGAATCTTAGCAGCAGCGAGGGTTAAAAACCCTCGCTACTGCTACTTACTAGCAGCGCAGGTTTTTAAACCTCGCTACTACTAAGTTGATAGCAGCAGCGCGGGTTTGTAACCCTCGCTACTACTAAGCGATCTCTACCGTGCCCCCCAGGATATGCCATAGCAGTAGCGCGGGTTTTTAACCCTCGCTACTACTAAGTTGATAGCAGTAGCGCGGGTTTTTAACCCTCGCTACTACTAAGTGGCCCCTGGACCATGCCATAGTAGTAGCGACGGTTATAAACCCGCGCTACTGCTATCAACTTAGT
>NC_057813.1:686535739-686552593 GCF_018294505.1 Triticum aestivum | reverse complement strand
ATAAGTTTCCTGGTCTAGTTGTTGGGAAAATTTACAAATATGAATTTCGACTTTATTTGCAAAATCTCTCTGGAAATTTGTAAAATGGCCATAACTTTTGCATACGAACTCGGATGAAAAAGTTTTTTATATGAAAAATCATCTACTCGAAAAGTTACATCCGAATTTAACCGGGGGAACCATGTTAAACATTTTTAAAATCCTCAAAAACCTAACAAAAAAAAGTTACGGGGCTTTTAAGATCTGGAGGCAAAAAAAATAAAAAAAAACAGTGGTCAAACTATGGTCAAACTAATTATTCAAGAATATTAATGTTACTAAATAATTATTTTAGTTTTTTTGAATTTTGGTCAAATCTGGTCAAACTATGGTCAAACTATGGTCAAATCTGGTCAAACTGTAGTCAAACTGTGGTCAAACTAATTATTCAAGAAATATTAGTGTTACTAATTTTTTAGAACAATAGTTTCAAATTCAAACAGTGAAATGTGTGACTTCATGCTCAAGCTAAATTCCTGAGGTTAATAGGATTGACATCTTACTATTGTCAGGAAAACAACAAGTGCAGACTTGGAAACGAGGGAGAATAGAACCCGGAAGTTAAGCGTGCTCAGGCTGGAGTAGTGAGAGGATGGGTGACCGTCCAGGAAGTTAGATGATTTGGAATGATGAGGGGTGATTAGAGATTAAATTGAGCAGCAATGAGGGGTGATTAGAGATTTGAGGTTAAAATAATTCAGAAATTTGAAAATTAGGGGAAAAAATCAAAAAAAAATCGAAAAAATTCCAAAAAAAAATTCAGAGATTACAGATTAGTAGTAGCGCGGGTTTTTACCCACGCTACTGCTATATGTTAGCTGTAGCGCGGGTTGCACCCGCGCTACTGCTATAAGTTAGCTGTAGCGCCTTATTAGTAGCGTGGGTCCCCGCGCTACTAATAGGCCCAAAACCCGCGCTGCTGCTAGGCTTTTCCCTAGTAGTGGACGTTGAGGCTCGCGGAGGATATCGTTATGTTCTCACTCTCACTGATGACTTGAGTAGATATGGGTATGTCTACTTGATGAAACACAAGTCTGAGACCTTTGAAAAGTTCAAGGAATTTCAGAATGAGGTAGAGAATCAACGTGACCGAAAGATAAAGTTCCTACGATCAGATCATGGAGGATAATACTTAAGTCACGAATTTGGTACACACTTAAGGAAATGTGGAATCGTTTCACAACTCACGCCGCCTGGAACACCTCAGCGTAATGGTGTGTCCGAACGTCGTAATCGCACTCTATTGGATATGGTGCGGTCTATGATGTCTCTTACCGATTTACCGCTATCATTTTGGGGATACGCTCTAGAGACAGCTACATTCACTTTAAATAGGGCACCGTCTAAATCCGTTGAGACGACACCGTATGAATTATGGTTTGGGAAGAAACCTAAGCTGTCGTTTCTAAAAGTTTGGGGATGCGATGCTTATGTTAAGAAACTTCAACCTGAAAAGCTCGAACCCAAGTCGGAAAAATGCGTCTTCATAGGATACCCTCAGGAAACCGTTTGGGTATACCTTCTACTTAAGATCCGAGGGCAAGATCTTTGTTGCCAAGAACGGATGCTTTCTGGAAAAAGAGTTTCTCTCGAAAGAAGTAAGTGGGAGGAAAGTAGAACTCGATGAAGTACTACCTCTCGAACGGGAAAGTGGTGCAGCACAGGAAAATGTTCCTGTGATGCCTACACCAACTGAAGAGGAAAATAATGATGATGATCAAGGTACTTCGGATCAAGTTGCTACTGAACTTCCTAGGTCCAGAAGGACATGTTCCGCACCAGAGTGGTACGGCAACCCTGTCCTGGAAGTCATGTTGTTAGATAACGGTGAACCTTCGAACTATGAAGAAGCGATGGCGGGCCCGGATTCCAACAAATGGCTTGAATCCATTAAATCCGAGATAGAATCCATGTATGAAAACAAAGTATGGACTTTGACAGACTTGCCCGATGATCGGCGAGCGATAGAAAACAAATGCATTTTTAAGAAGAAGATGGACGCGGATGGTAATGTTACCATCTATAAAGCTCGACTTGTCGCTAAAGGTTATCGACAAGTTCAAGGGATTGACTACAACGAGACATTCTCTCCCGTAGCAAAGCTGAAGTCCGTCCGAATCATGTTAGCAATTGCCGCATACTAATGAGATATGGCAGATGGACGTCAAAACAGCATTCCTTAACGGACATCTTAACGAAGAGCTGTATATGATGCAGCCGGAAGGTTTTGTCGATCCTAAGAACGCTAACAAAGTATGCAAGCTCCAGCGATCCATTTATGGACTGGTGCAAGCATCTCGGAGTTGGAACATTCGCTTTGCTGAGATGATCAAAGCGTTTGGGTTTATGCAGATTTATGGAGAAGCCTGCGTTTACAAGAAAGTGAGTGGGAGCTCTGTAGCATTTCTCATATTATATGTAGATGACATACTCCTGATGGGAAATGATATAGAACTTCTGGACAGCATTAAGGCCTACTTGAATAAGTGTTTTTCAATGAAGGACCTTGGAGAAGCTGCTTATATATTAGGCATCAAGATCTATAGAGATAGATCGAGACGCCTCATAGGTCTTTCACAAAGCACATACCTTGATAAGATTTTGAAGAAGTTCAAAATGGATCGTCCAAGAAGGGGTTCTTGCCTATGTTGCAAGGTGTGAGATTGAGCTCGGCTCAATCCCCGACCAAGGCAAAAGATAAAGAAGAGATGAGTGTCATCCCCTATGCTTCAGCCATAGGATCTATTATGTATGCCATGTTGTGTACCAGACCTGATGTAACCTTGCCGTAAGTTTGGTAGCAAGGTACCAAAGTAATCCCGGCAAGGAACACTGGACAACGGTCAAGAATATCCTGAAGTACCTGAAAAGGACAAAGGACATGTTTCTCGTTTATGGACGTGATGAAGAGCTCGTTGTAAAGGGTTACGTCGACGCTAGCTTCGACACAGATCTGGATGACTCTAAGTCACAAACCGGATACGTGTATATGTTGAATGGTGGAGCAGTAAGCTGGTGCAGCTGCAAGCAGAGCGTAGTGGCGGGATCTACATGTGAAGCGGAATACATTGCAGCCTCGGAGGCAGCGCATGAAGCAATTTGGGTGAAGGAGTTCATCACCGACCTAGGAGTCATACCCAATGCGTCGGGGCCGATCAAACTCTTCTATGACAACACTGGAGCTATTGCCCTTTCCAAGGAGCCCAGGTTTCACAAGAAGACCAGGCACATCATGCGTCGTTTCAACTCCATCCGTGAAAATGTTCAAGATGGAGACATAGATATTTGCAAAGTACATACGGATCTGAATGTCGCAGATCCGTTGACTAAACCTCTCTCGCGAGCAAAACATGATCAACACCAGAACTCTATGAGTGTTCGATTCATCACAATGTAACTAGATTATTAACTCTAGTGCAAGTGGGAGACTGTTGGAAATATGCCCTAGAGGCAATAATAAAAGTATTATTATATTTCCTTGTTCATGATAAACTGTCTTTTATTCATGCTATAACTGTATTATCCGGAAATCGTAATACACTTGTGAATACATAGACCACAATATGTCCCTAGTGAGCCTCTAGTTGACTAGCTCGTTGTGATCAACAGATAGTCATGGTTTCCTGGCTATGGGCATTGGATGTCGTTGATAACGGGATCACATCATTAGGAGAATGATGTGATGGACGAGACCCAATCCTAAGCATAGCACAAGATCGTGTAGTTCGTTTGCTAGAGCTTTTCCAGTGTCAAGTATCTCTTCCTTAGACCATGAGATCGTGTAACTCCCGGATACCGTAGGAGTGCTTTGGGTGTATCAAACGTCACAACGTAACTGGGTGACTATAAAGGTGCACTACAGGTATCTCCGAAAGTGTCTGTTGGGTTGACACAGATCGAGACTGGGATTTGTCACTCCGTATGACGGAGAGGTATCTCTGGGCCCACTCGGTAATGCATCTTCATATTGAGCTCAAAGTGACCAAGTGGTTGGTCACGGGATCATGCATTACGGTACGAGTAAAGTGACTTGCCGGTAACGAGACTGAACAAGGTATTGGGATACCGACGATCGAGTCTCGGGCAAGTAACGTACCGATTGACAAAGGGAATTGCATATGGGGTTTGATCGAATCCTCGACATCGTGGTTGAACCGATGAAATCATCGTGGAACATGTGGGAGCCAACATGGGTATCAAGATCCCGCTGTTGGTTATTGACCGGAGAGTCGTCTCGGTCATGTCTGCATGTCTCCCGAACCCGTAGGGTCTACACACTTAAGGTTCGGTGATGCTAGGGTTATTAGGAAGACTTGTATGTGATTACCGAATGTTGTTCGGAGTCCCGAATGAGATCCCGGACATCACGAGGAGTTCCGGAATGGTCCGGAGGTGAAGATTTATATATGGGAAGTTGTCATGCGGACACCGGAAAGTTTCGGGGGCTTACCGGTATTGTACCAGGGCCACCGGGAGGGGCCACCCCTCCCGGAGGGCCACATGGGCCGCAAGGGGCAGGGCGCCCCCCACCTTGGGCCCATGCGCCTAAGGTTGGGGGGAAACCCTAAGGGGGGCGCCCCCCTTGCTTGGGGGGCAAGTCCTCCCTCCCTGGCCGCCGCCCCCCCTCTAGATCCCATCTAGAGGGGTCGGCCCCCCTTGCCCCTTCCCCTATAAATAGAGGGGTGATGGGAGGGCTGCTGGACACATCAAAAGGCGCAGCCCCACCCCTCCCCAACACCTCTCCTCCTCCGTTACGTGCTTGGCGAAGCCCTGTCGGAGTACTGCTGCACCAACATCACCACGCCGCCGTGCTGCCGTTGGAGCTATCTTCCTCAACCTCTCCTTCCTCCGTGCTGGATCAAGACAGAGGAGACATCGTCCGTCCCGTACGTGTGTTGAACGCGGAGGTGCTGTCCGTTCAGCACTTGGTCATCGGTGATCCGAATCACGTCGAGTACGACTCCATCATCACCCTTCCCTTGAACGCTTCCGCACCCAATCTACAAGTGGTATGTAGATGCAAACTCACTCCCTTGACTCGTTGCTTAGATGAACTCATAGATGGATCTTGGTGAAACTGTAGGAAAAATTTTAATTTTCTGCAACGTTCCCCAACATTGTGCACATTATGATGATGTCCTACTGAGTGGGCCCAGAGATACCTCTCCGTTTACACGGAGTGACAAATCCCAGTCTCGATTCATGCCAACCCAACAGACACTTTCGGAGATACCTGTAGTGCACCTTTATAGCCACCCAGTTACGTTGTGACGTTTGGTACACCCAAAGCATTCCTACGGTATCCGGGAGTTGCACAATCTCATGGTCTAAGGAAAAGATACTTGACATTTGAAAAGCTTTAGCATACGAACTACACGATCTCTGTGCTAGGCTTAGGATTGGGTCTTGTCCATCACATCATTCTCCTAATGATGTGATCCCGTTATCAACGACGTCCAATGTCCATGGTCAAGAAACCGTAACCATCTATTGATCAACGAGCTAGTCAACTAGAGGCTTACTAGGGACATGGTGTTGTCTATGTATCCACACATGTATCTGAGTTTCCTATCAATACAATTATAGCATGGATAATAAACGATTATCATGAACAAGGAAATATAATAATACTTAATTTATTATTGCCTCTAGGGCATATTTCCAACAGAACTGTCGTAAGTGATCAGTCAAACTTAAGATCTGACTAGTTGTTTGAAACCTTCTTTTTTTCAATTAACATAGCATATAGATTGAAAAGAGTTGTTCCTTTTCTATTCCTTATTTCTAGTTAATCCTAGTCATTCCTTTTCTCTTGTTCTAATTGCGAACCAGCATGGAATCCATGGGATGTGCGGTCACTAATCGTTTGTATCAGTTGTGTTGGTTTATGATTAGATTTATCAGCAAATTGGAGTCCGTCAGAGCAGGTTGTGCGAGTGCTTGATTAGATCTATCACTAGATTGGGGTCAGGTGGAGGTGGGCTCATCAATAGTACTAGTTGAGGTCGGTCCTATTTCAATGCCACCAGAATTGTCGTACTTGATCTCCCCACCTTAAGATCTGACTAGTAGTTTGAAGCATCTTTTTTTCAATTATAGAATATAGGTTGATCATAGCAGTTTGTTTTCTATTCTTTATGTCTAGTTAATCCTGGCCATTCCTTTTCCTCAGTTTTATTTGCGAAGCAGCATGGAATCCATGGGATGTGCCATCGCTAATCATCTCTACCAGCTATGTGCATTTATCATTAGATCTATTGCAAAATTGGTGTTCTTGAGAGTTGGTTGTGTGCGTGCATGATTAGATCGATCACTAGATTGGGGTCCCATGGAGGTAGGCTCATGAATAGTACTACATGAGGTTTCTCCTATTTCAATCCCACCAGAACTGACGAACGTTGATCTATCAGACTTAAGATCTGACTAGTTTTTTGGAACCTTCTTTTGTTTAATTAACATAGCATCTAGATTGATGAGAGCTTTTCCTTTTCTGTTTATCATGGTCGTCCCTTTTCTTCTGTTTAATTGCGAACTAGCGAAGTAGCAGGGAATCCATGTGATGTGTGATCGCTAATCATCTCTACCAACTGTTTGCATTTATGATTAGATCTATCAGCAAAATGGAGTCCGTGAGAGTTGGTTGTGTGTGTTCATGATTAGATCGATCACAAGATTGGGGTCCGGTAAAGGTGTGCTCATGAATAGTACTACTGGAGGTCTGTCCTATTTCAATCCCACCAGAACTGTCCTATGTGATCTGTCAAACTTAAGATTCAATTAGTTGTATGGAACCTCCTTTTTCTCAATTAACATAGCATATAGATTGATCAGACTCATTGCTTTTTCTATTCTATATTTCTAGTTAATCTTGGTCGTTCCTTTTCTCCTTTTTAATTGCAAAGCAGCATAGAATCCATGGGATGTGCGATGGCTAATCATATCTACCATCTATGTGCGTTTATGATTAGATATATCACCAAATTGGAGTCCTTGAGAGTTGGTTGTGTGCATGGAAGATTATCTCGATCACTAGATTGGGGCTGGTGGAGGTGGGCTCATGTATAGTACTTCTTGAGGTTTGTCCTATTTCAGTCCCACTAGAACTGTCGTAAGTGATCCGTCAAACTTAAGATCTGACTAGTTATTTGAAACCTTCTTTTTTTCAATTAACATAGCATATAGATTGAAAAGAGTTGTTCCTTTTCTATTCCTTATTTCTAGTTAATCCTAGTCATTCCTTTTCTCTTGTTTTAATTGCGAAGCAGCACGTAATCCATGGGATGTGCGGTCACTAATCGTCTCTACTAGTTGTGTTGGTTTATGATTAGATTTATCAGCAAATTGGAGTCCGTCAGAGCAGGTTGTGTGGGTGCATGATTAGATCTATCACTAGATTGGGGTCAGGTGGAGGTGGGCTCATCAACAATACTAGTTGAGGTCGGTCCTATTTTAATGCCACCAGAATTGTCATACTTGATCTCCCCACCTTAAGATCTGACTAGTTGTTTGAAGCATCTTTTTTTTTCAATTATAGCATATAGGTTGATCATAGCAGTTTGTTTTCTATTCTTGATGTCTAGTTAATCCTGGCCATTCCTTTTCCTCAGTTTTATTTGCGAAGCAGCATGGAATCCATGGGATGTGCCATCGCTAATCATCTCTACCAGCTATGTGCATTTATCATTAGATCTATCGCAAAATTGGTGTTCTTGAGAGTTGGTTGTGTGCGTGCATGATTAGATCGATCACTAGATTGGGGTCCCATGGAGGTAGGCTCATGAATAGTACTACATGAGGTTTCTCCTATTTCAATCCCACCAAAACTGATGAACGTTGATCTATCAGACTTAAGATCTGACTAGTTTTTTGGAACCTTCTTTTGTTTAATTAACATAGCATCTAGATTGATGAGAGCTTTTCCTTTTCTGTTTATCATGGTCGTCCCTTTTCTTCTGTTTAATTGCGAACTAGCAAAGTAGCGGAGAATCCATGTGATGTGTGATCGCTACTCGACTCTACCAACTGTTTGCGTTTATGATTAGATCTATCAGCAAAATGGAGTCCGTGAGAGTTGGTTGTGTGCGTTCATGATTAGATCCATCATAAGATTGGGGTCCAATAATGGTGTGCTCATGAATAGTACTACTGGAGGTCTGTCCTATTTCAATCCCACCAGAACTATCCTACGTGATCTGTCAAACTTAAGATTCAATTAGTTGTATGGAACCTCCTTTTTCTCAATTAACATAGCATATAGATTGATCAGACTCATTGCTTTTTCTATTCTATATTTCTAGTTAATCTTGGTCGTTCCTTTTCTCCTATTTTAATTGCAAAGTAGCGTAGAATCCATGGGATGTGCGAGGCTAATCATATCTACCATCTATGTGCATTTATGATTAGATATGTCACCCAATTGGAGTCCTTGAGAGTTGGTTGTGTGCATGCAAGATTATCTCGATCACTAGATTGGGGCTGGTGGAGGTGGGCTCGTGAATAGTACTTCTTGAGGTTTGTCCTATTTTAGTCCCACTAGAACTGTCGTAAGTGATCCGTCAAACTTAAGACCTGACTAGTTATTTGAAACCTTCTTTTTTTTGAATTAACATAGCATATAGATTGAAAAGATTTGTTCCTTTTCTATTCCTTATTTCTAGTTAATCCTAGTCATTCCTTTTCTCTTGTTTTAATTGCGAAGCAGCACAGAATCCATGGGATGTGCGGTCACTAATCGTCTCTACTAGTTGTGTTGGTTTATGATTAGATTTATCAGCAAATTGGAGTCCGTCAGAGCAGGTTGTGTGGGTGCATGATTAGATTTATCACTAGATTGGGGTCAGGTGGAGGTGGGATCATCAACAATACTAGTTGAGGTCGGTCCTATTTCAATGCCACCAGAATTGTCATACTTGATCTCCCCAGCTTAAGATTTGACTAGTTGTTTGAAGCATCTCTTTTTTCAATTATAGCATATAGGTTGATCATAGCAGTTTGTTTTCTATTCTTTATGTCTAGTTAATCCTGGCCATTCCTTTTCCTCAGTTTTATTTGTGAAGCAGCGTGGAATCCATGGGATGTGCCATCGCTCATCATCTCTACCAGCTATGTGCACTTTTCATTAGATCTATCGCAAAATTGGTGTTCTTGAGAGTTGGTTGTGTGCGTGCATGATTAGATCGATCACTAGATTGGGGTCCAATGGAGGTAGGCTCATGAATAGTACTACATGAGGTTTCTCCTATTTCAATCCCACCAGAACTGACGAATATTGATCTATCAGACTTAAGATCTGACTAGTTTTTTGGAACCTTCTTTTGTTTAATTAACATAGCATCTAGATTGATGAGAGCTTTTTCTTTTCTGTTTATCATGGTCGTCCCTTTTCTTCTGTTTAATTGCGAACTAGCAAACTAGCGGAGAATCCATGTGATGTGTGATCGCTACTCGTCTCTACCAACTGTTTGCGTTTATGATTAGATCTATCAGCAAAATGGAGTCCGTGAGAGTTGGTTGTGTGCGTTCATGATTAGATCCATCACAAGGTTGGGGTCCGATAAAGGTGTGCTCATGAATAGTACTACTGGAGGTCTGTCCTATTTCAATCCCACCAGAACTGTCCTATGTGATCTGTCAAACTTAAGATTCAATTAGTTGTATGGAACCTCCTTTTTCTCAATTAACATGGCATATAGATTGATCAGACTCATTGCTTTTTCTATTCTATATTTCTAGTTAATCTTGGTCGTTCCTTTTCTCCTATTTTTATTGCAAAGCAGCGTAGAATCCATGGGATGTGCGATGGCTAATCATATCTACCATCTATGTGCGTTTATGATTAGATATATCACCAAATTGGAGTCCTTGAGAGTTGGTTGTGTGCATGGAAGATTATCTCGACCACTAGATTGGGGCTGGTGGAGGTGGGCTC
This sequence comes from Triticum aestivum, assembly GCF_018294505.1. Taxonomy (NCBI): domain Eukaryota; kingdom Viridiplantae; phylum Streptophyta; class Magnoliopsida; order Poales; family Poaceae; genus Triticum; species Triticum aestivum. The sequence continues at coordinate 686,542,626 of NC_057813.1, read as the reverse complement.
ATGAATAGTACTTCTTGAGGTTTGTTCTATTTCAGTCCCACTAGAACTGTCGTAAGTGATCCGTCAAACTTAAGATCTGACTAGTTATTTGAAACCTTCTTTTTTTCAATTAACATAGCATATAGATTGAAAAGAGTTGTTCCTTTTCTATTCCTTATTTCTAGTTAATCCTAGTCATTTCTTTTCTCTTGTTTTGATTGCGAAGCAGCACGGGATCCATGGGATGTGCGGTCACTAGTCGTCTCTACTAGTTGTGTTGGTTTATGATTAGATTTATCAGCAAATTGGAGTCCGTCAGAGCAGGTTGTGTGGGTGCATGATTAGATCTATCACTAGATTGGGGTCAGGTGGAGGTGGGCTCATCCACAATACTAGTTGAGGTCGGTCCTATTTCAATGCCACCAGAATTGTCGTACTTGATCTCCCCACCTTAAGATCTGACTAATTGTTTGAAGCATCTTTTTTTTCAATTATAGCATATAGGTTGATCATAGCAGTTTGTTTTCTATTCTTTATGTCTTGTTAATCCTGGCCATTCCTTTTCCTCAGTTTTATTTGCGAAGCAGCGTGGAATGCATGGGATGTGCCATCGCTAATCATCTCTACCAGCTATGTGCATTTATCATTAGATCTATCACAAAATTGGTGTTCTTGAGAGTTGGTTGTGTGCGTGCATGATTAGATCGATCACTAGATTGGGGTCCCATGGAGGTAGGCTCATGAATAGTACTACATGAGGTTTCTCCTATTTCAATCCCACCAGAACTGACGAACGTTGATCTATCAGACTTAAGATCTAACTAGTTTTTTGGAACCTTCTTTTGTTTAATTAACATAGCATCTAGATTGATGAGAGCTTTTCCTTTTCTGTTTATCATGGTCGTCCCTTTTCTTCTGTTTAATTGCGAACTAGCAAAGTAGCGGAGAATCCATGTGATGTGTGATCGCTACTCGTCTCTACCAACTGTTTGCATTTATGATTAGATCTATCAGCAAAATGGAGTCCGTGATACTAGGTTGTGTGCGTTCATGATAAGATCGATCACAAGATTGGGGTCCGGTGAAGGTGTGCTCATGAATAGTACTACTGGAGGTCTGTCCTATTTCAATCCCACAAGAACTATCCTATGTGATCTGTCAAACTTAAGATTCAATTAGTTGTATGGAACCTCCTTTTTCTCAATTAACATAGCATATAGATTGATCAGACTCATTGCTTTTTTATTCTATATTTCTAGTTAATCTTGGTCGTTCCTTTTCTCCTATTTTAATTGCAAAGCAGCGTAGAATCCATGGGATGTGCGATCACTAGTAGAAAAAGGGTCAAACGTGAAGCACATTAGTGCCGGTTTGTATTTGAGCCAGCATAAATGTATACATTAGTGCCGGTTCCAACGGCTAGCCGGGCCGCTCTCATTAGTACCGGTTCGTGGCTAACCTTTAGCACCGGTTCGTCCCATGAACCGGTACTAATGAGAGTGGTGGCAGGATGTTGTCACTCTGGGCCCCCTCCAGCATCTTTAGTACCGGTTCTTGGCACGAACCGGTACTAAAGGTCGTCCTACATAAACCCTTCATCCACCCGAGCTCGCTCTGTTCTTCCCCTTTCCCCTCTCCTCTCTGTTCTTCCCCTCTTCCTCTCGAGCTCATCACACGTTTTGCCCAAAATTTGTCAAGATTTGAAGGCCCCCATCCATTCAAATGATCACAAAGGTTAGCAACTTTGTCCTTTCATCTCTCATTGCAAGATTAGCTCTTGCAATGCTTTATATAGTTATTAATTTGTGAGTTTAGTAATTTGGGAGGAAATATATATATGTGCTAGTATTTGATTTATATGCAATTTGAGGTCAAAAATAACACTTAGTTTGCATATGTAGGTGTGGTTTACTTAGTGCCTTCTAAACCTCCGTCGTAACCACCGTCGATCGCCCGCACCGTCCCGTCGCGGGCACCACCTTGTGGTGAGCCTCTTGTTCATGAAATTTTATATAAAAAATTGATGTTTGTGTGATTTGGATATATAGTTACTCGTATAATTATCTTACCCGTACGTTGTTTGTTATACATAGTGCCATGGTTTTGATATCCGTCCCCGTCGGCCCTCGTCCTTGTTATGATTCGGATGTGGTATATTCTCTTTTAAAACTATTTGTTGCATTTCGTGTTTATGACAAATTATGCCCATCAAGTTGACATAGATATTTTTATCTAGGAGGTATGTGAACCGGAAATTCCATCCGACCCTATTGTCGAGAGGTTAAATTTAGTTGAAAGAGAAAATGAGTACTTGAAAGAAAAATTGAAAAGAATTGAGGGGGAGAAGATGGAATTGGTGTTGCATGTTGCCGATGTCGTCGACGATCACAAGATCAAGATGGACAAAATGCGCTTGAAGATTAGAAAGATTAGAAAATATGCCATCGATAGTGAGGCTTGGTATCATTATGCTGTTGGATCAATTGTTACGTTAGTTGCGATCTTGATCGGATTTGTTGTTGCATTTAAATGCTTTAGCTAGAGAGTTATTTGTTTGTTGCATTTAAGTGTTGTATGAACTTTATGTATGAACTTGTATTAATTTGGTCTATTCGGTGTTGTGTAATGAAGATGAGCCGGCAATGGATGTACGATGACCGATGCTCTTCCCAGTTCGTTGAGGGCGTGCATACTTTTCTTCTTGCGGCTGAGGCAAACAAGCGGGCGGATGGTTTTATGCCTTGTCCATGTGCTGGCTGTAAGAATGGTCGCAATTACTCTACGTCAAGAACCATTCACGTCCACCTGTTTGAGTCCGGTTTCATGCCCCACTATAATGTTTGGACCAAGCACGGAGAAAGAGGGGCTATGATGGAAGACAATGAAGAAGAAGAGGACGACGACAGCTATCCTGGCCATTGGTTCCCTGAATACGATGATACAACAATGGGGGAAGAAGCAGAGCCGGTAATGCGGGAAGAAGCTAAGCCGGCAATGCGGGAAGAAGCTGAAGAAGAGGCATCAGATGAGCCCGTTGATGATCTAGGTCGGGCCATTGCCGATGCAAAGAGAAACTGCGCAAGTGATTTGGAGAAGAAGAAGTTGCAGCGCATGTTAGAGGATCACAAAAAATTGTTGTACCCGAATTGCGTAGGTGACAAGAAAAAGCTGGGCACCATAGTGGAATTGCTGCAATGGAAGGCAGAGAATGGTGTATCTGACAAGGGATTTGGAAAGTTGCTGGTAATGATAAAGGATATGCTTCCAAAGGACAACGAATTGCCCGAGAGTACGTACGAAGCAAAGAAGGCTGTCTGCCCTCTAGGGTTAGAGGTGAAGAAGATACATGCATGCCCTAATGATTGCATCCTCTACCGTGGTGAGTACGAGGATTTGAACGCTTGCCCGGTATGTATTGCATTGCGCTATAAGATCAGCCGCGATGAGCCTGATGTCGAGGGCGAGCGCCCCAGGAAGAAGATTCCTGCCAAGGTGATGTGGTATTCTCCTATAATACCACGGTTGAAACGTTTGTTCCAAAACAAAGAGCATGCCAAGACGATACGATGGCACAGAGAAGACCATAAGAAAGACGGAAAGTTGAGAGTACCCGCTGACGGGTCGCAGTGGAGGAAACTCGAAAGAAAGTACGGGAAGGAGTTTGCAGATGACGCAAGGAGCGTATGGTTTGGTCTAAGCGCAGATGGCATTAATCCTTTTGGGGAGCAGAGCAGCAACCATAGCACCTGGCCTGTGACTCTATGTTTGTATAACCTTCCTCCTTGGTTGTGCATGAAGCGGAAGTTCATTATGATGCCAGTGCTCATCCAAGGCCCTAAGCAACCCGGCAACAACATTGATGTGTACCTAAGGGCATTAGTTGAAGAACTCTTACAATTGTGGAATGGAACAGGTGTACGTGCGTGGGATGAGCACATGGGGGAAGAATTTGACGTAAAGGCGTTGCTGTTCGTGACCATCAATGAGTGGCCTGCTCTCAGTAACCTTTCAGGATAGACAGACAAGGGATACCGTGGATGCACACACTTTTTGGATGATACCGACAGTATATATTTGAATAGTTGTAAGAAGAATGTTTACTTGGGACATCATCGATTTCTTCCGAGCAGGCATCCCCTAAGAAAGAAAGGCAAGCATTTCAAAGGTGAGGTGGATCACCAGACGAAGCCTCGCCACCATACTGGTGCTGATGTACATGACATGGTCAAGGATTTGAAGGTGATATTTGGAAAGGGTCCTGGCGGACAACCTGTTCCGAAGGACGCTGACGGATGCGCACCCATGTGGAAGAAGAAATCTATATTTTGGGACCTGCCATATTGGAAAGACCTAGAGGTCCGCTCCGCAATCGACATGATGCACATGACAAAGAATCTTTACGTGACCCTGCTTGGCTTCTTGGGTGTGTATGGGAAGACAAAAGATACACTTGAGGCACGGGAGGACCAGCAACGTATGCACGGAGAAGACGTCATACATCAGGGTCATGCAAGCTACGCTCTTACCAAAGAAGAGAAGGAAATCTTCTTTGAATGCCTGCTCAGTATTAAGGTACCGTCTGGCTTCTCGTCGAATATAAAGGGAATAATAAACATGGCAGAGAAAAAGTTCCAGAACCTAAAGTCTCATGACTGCCACGTGATTATGATGCAACTGCTTCCGGTTACATTGAGGGGGCTTCTACCGGAAAACGTTCGATTAGCCATTGTGAAGCTATGTGCATTTCTCAATGCAATCTCTCAGAAGGTAATCGATCCAGAAATCATACCAAGGTTACAGAATGATTTGGTGCAATGTCTTGTCAGTTTCGAGTTGGTGTTCCCACCATCCTTCTTCAACATCATGACGCACGTCCTAGTTCACCTATGCGAAGAGATTAACGTTTTGGGTCCTGTATTTCTACACAATATGTTCCCCTTTGAGAGGTTCATGGGAGTCTTAAAGAAATATGTTCATAACCGTGCTAGGCCAGAAGGAAGCATCTCCAAGGGCCATCAAAATGAGGAGGTCATTGAGTTTTGTATTGACTTTATTCCTGACCTCAAGCCGATTGGTGTTCCTGAATCGCGGCATAAGGGCAGACTGGATGGAAAAGGCACGCTAGGAGGGGAACAAATAATATGTATGGACGGACATTCTCTCACTGAAGCACACTACACAGTTCTACAGAATTCCGCCTTGGTGGCTCCGTATATGGATGAACACAAGAATTTGCTACGCTCCAAACACCCGGAGCGGTCTGATGACTGGATTACACGTGAACAAACCAGGAGTTTCGCCAGCTGGTTGCAGACACGTACCATGCATAACACCTCTATTGAAGATGACCTGTACTTGTTGTCCCAGTTACATCTTCGAATATAATGACTTTCAAAGGGTACGAGATAAATGGTAATATATTTTACACAATCGCCCAAGATAAGAAGAGCACCAACCAAAACAGTGGTGTCCGCTTTGATGCAGAAACCAAGACGGGAAAGGAAACATATTATGGTTATATACAGGACATATGGGAACTTGACTATCGACGTGGTTTAAAGGTCCCTTTGTTTCGGTGCAAATGGGTCAATATGACACGAGGCGGGGTAACGGAAGACCCGTAGTACGGAATGACAACAGTGGATCTCAACAATCTTGCGTATGCAGACGAACCATTCATCCTAGCCAATGATGTGGCACGGGTTTTCTATGTGAAGGACATGTCTACCAAGCCAAGAAAAAGAAAAGATAAGGAAGCGAATGCATCGTACGATGAGCCAAAGCGGCACATAGTTCTTTCTGGGAAAAGAAACATCGTCGGAGTGGATGACAAGACAGACAAGTCAGAACATTATGAAAAGTTTGATGAAATTGCTCCATTCAAAGTGAATATTGACCCGAGCATCCCGTTAAATGATGAAGATTTTCCATGGTTACGGCGCAAAGGGACACACGCGAAGAAAAAGTTTCACACCCAAAGATCTGGGATGTGATCGGCTTCACTATCATCACTTTCTTCTGTGTTTCACACCCAGGAGGGAATGTCTGTAATAGTTAGGGTAGTTATGTGTTTTGGCATTTGAAACGCGAAGATATTTTATGTGCAAACAAATTCTTTTCATGCATTTACTGATTTTTTCCAGCTAAATGACCCTGAAATTGAAAAGTATTTCAAATGAACTCAGAAAAGGTTGAAAGTTGGCATGGTATCATAATTTCATACAAATAGCATGTGCAAGAAAGTAGAGAGGGTTACGGCAAAAACTAGATGCACTTTGTGTAGAAAATGGACAATCTCGTTCGAAGTATCAGGGTTTCCGACGAAAACTGAACTGTTACAAAGGCGTTTAATTTTTTAAATAACCTAAGCATTACCAAATTGAATATAATGATAAAACACACTAATATTAAACATAAGAAAAAAGAATCACTGAAAAAACTTTTTTCAAAGTTAAGTTATTCACAAACTAGTGATTCACACAAATTTCAAATAATTCAAAATTTAAACTATTCAAATTTGAAATCTACCGGCACTAACAGAAGGTTTGTAATTTTTTGTACCTAAAGCAAAAATATTCACAAAGAAACTCTAAATACAGCAAAAAACAACTCAAAAATAAATAAAACAAAAATAAATAAAGCAAAAAAAAAATAAGAAAAAAAAGCCCGCCTACTGGGCCAAAGCGGCCTGCATACGACTAGCAACATAACCTTTTGTTGGGCCAGGATGCAGGCCCGCAAAGGCCCAGTAGGCCCACTGGGTGAAGAGGATAGGTAGGCCCAGTAGGCCTGGTTAGGAGAGGAGCTCGAGAGAGCTACCGCACTGGGGCTTATAAACCAGTGCGGTAGCCCCTCGACTAGCGAGGTGGGACTAAACTTGCGCACGCCTGGAGCCAGCGCACCCCCTT
>NC_057813.1:686516755-686535076 GCF_018294505.1 Triticum aestivum | reverse complement strand
TGAGCTCTCCCCCTCTAACCCCTCTCCCTCGCCCCCGGCGGCCACCATGGGCGCAGCCCCTCCCCGAGCCCCATACACACACACAAGCATGATGAACACACACACACACACACACACGTACATATGTATGAATTAATGCATGTATATATTAGTATATACGTATTTTGTATGTTTAATTAGTTTAGATTATTTAGATTATTATTTTTTCACTATTATATATGTATGAATGCATTTTAGATGGATATAATTAGTGTTTAATTAGTATGGAAATTTTTTATACAATGTTGTTTTTCAGTTTTTTAATGGATGTATAGAAGTTGTGTTTTCTGTTTTTAGTGTTAGATGCTTAATTAGTATGAAATAGTATATAGATTTTTGACATATGCAATGATAGCATAATTAGTGTTATATAGAAATGTTAGAAATTTTAGTTATCAAAATCCAATCATTAAAAAAATGTTACTTTTTGCGGGCATATAGCTAGTATTTGTTCTCGACGATGCCCGGCCCGCATCCTCGCCGTCGACCCGTCCGCGAAGACGTCCGGCTGACCCATGTCCGGGACTGGGCTCCGCCGGGCTGGCACTGGGAGGTGCTGCATGGAGGGGCGCGCCGCTTGATGAGGAACCCTGCCCCGGGTCCCGTCGTCGACCCTGATCTCATTTGGTGGCGTTCGCGTGGGCCAGTTTCGGTGCGGAGGGACCCAGCCCCGCCGGAGGTGGTACGTCGCCGTGTCAGGGAGGAGGACGAGCACGTCCATCGCTACATGGTTGCGTTAGAGGGCGGCAGGTTCTCCAATACCTGGCAGTTTCTTCAGGGATCTCACTTCAGCTATGATCCTGTGAGGGTTCCTTCTCTTTGGGTGTCCACCGCCCGCGCCGCAGGAACCGCGAGTGTCCTAGATTCTTCTGTAGTATTCGATCTTTATTAGCTACCTAGCCAGTGATGTACTATTTAATATTATATATTATTCGAGACGATGTATTCGAGATTATATCTATTATTCTAAACGATGTATTCGAGATTATATCTATTATTCAAGACGATGTATTCGAGATTATATCTATTATTCGAGATGATGTAATTTGAATACTAAATTGTTTTATATTTCTTTTGGATTAGTTAAATAAAAGCTATGGCAGACAATACCGACAGAGAGGGAGAACATACCATGTTCGATATGATACGCGGGCCAGATGATGATCAGAATGAAGAAGATTATGACGGCTCCGAATTTCTAAACACCACCGGAGAGGGTGATATGATATTCGATCGCGACGACCGAATTGATGAAGTCATGAACTACGATTATGACGATGACGAAGAACATGTTGATCTTGAAACAACAAAGACTGGCGAGGTATATATATTTATATAAGCAGGCATCTGGTGATCGTCACATGTTTTAAATGACTTGAAGATATATTAACGAATCGATCTTTGTTCTTTCAGCCATCCGGATCGAGCAAATCTTCAGGCAAAAGGACGAAACGAGGCCTGAACAAAAAGTTGAAGGACGGAGTAAAGTACAATATCGAGGCATGCAAACCTAATGGCGAACCATTAGCGCCTAAGAAGATTGCGGACAAGTTTGTTCGTCAGTGCGGAGTTCTTGTGAAGGACGAACTCCCGATCAAACTTCAAGAATGGAGAGAGCCAGCAAAGCCACGTCCAGATGTTAGTTTTGTCGACAAGAATCAAAAAGATCTGCTTTGGGATACTCTCATGGAACATTTCACCCTACCAGATCATTTCACAGAAGCAGATGTGAAGAAAGTCAAGGACGCTACTCTTAGGAAGATGGCGGTTGCATTCAAGAACCACAAGAATCGTGAATGGGACAAGTACGTCAAGGGAGGAAAGAAGACTCCAGTATTCGAGGGAACACTAGAGAACCAACGTGCTCATTGGGACGATTTCGTGAAATTCAAGGATTCAGAATTAGCTAAGGAACGGTCGAGAATAAACAAGAAGAATGCCGAAAAAAAAGATAAGTTCCATAAGCTGGGGCCAGGTGGCTATGCGGTGGCAATGCCTAAGTGGGATAAGTCTGAGAAAGAGATGGAGGATGCAGGTGTCACTCCGGTTACTAAGAGCTGGCCCCCCAGGTGCAGGACTTGGTTCTATGCGCATGGGGGGGAGTTGGACCCGAAGACAGGCAATGTTTCGACGAAGGCAAGTCTGAAGGGAGCCGACGATGCGATACTTGTTGCAATAGAAGAGGCACGATCGGGGGTGTTCCAGCCCAACAGAGAGAACGACGAGCTTACGCGTGCCCTGGGAAATCCTGAACACCCGGTGAGGGAGTCCTGGACTAGGGGGTGTCTGGACAGCCGGACTCCAAGACTATGAAGATACAAGATTGAAGACTTTGTCCCGTGTCCGGATGGGACTTTCCTTGCGTGGAAGGCAAGCTTGGCGATACGGATATGTAGATCTCCTACCATTGTAACCGACTCTGTGTAACCCTAGCCCTCTCGTTATCAGGAGAGCCCTGGCCGGACTGCGGTCAGGATGGTTGGGATGCGGACGACGAAGAGATTCAAAGCCCACCCACCACCCACTTTGTAGCCACTGTCGACGATCTAACCGACATGCTAGACTACGACTCCGAAGACATCGACGGTATGGACGACGATGCCAGAGACGATCAAGAACCAGCGCCTATAGGGCACTGGAAGACCACCTCATCATACGACATATACATGGTGGACACCCCAAAGGATGGCGACGGCGAAGAAGCAGCGGAGGCAGATTCCTCTAAGAAACAGCCCAAGCGCCGACGTCAGCGGCGCCGCTCTAAATCCCGCCACAGCAAGAATGGAGATTCCGGCACCGGAGATAATAACACCCCAGAGAGTGCCGAAGACAACCCCCTCCAGCAAGATTCAGCACAGGAGGACGGGGAAGCCAGCCCTCGAGAGAGAGCGGCAGACGAGGAGGATGAAGACTACATGCCTCCCTCTAGAGACGAAGCAAGCCTCAACGACGACGAATTCGTCGTGCCAAGGATCCCGTCGAACAAGAGCGTTTTAAACGCAGGCTTATCGCCACGGCAAATAGCCTATAGAAAAAGCAGCAACAGCTTCAACTTGATCAAGACCTGTTGGCCGACAGATGGACCGAGGTCCTCGCGGCCGAAGAGTATGAACTCGAACGCCCCTCCAAGAGCTACCCAAAACGCAAGTTGCTCCCCCGACCAGAGGAGGAAGCATACAAACCTTCATCACCAGCGCACAATACGGCAGACCGACCACCCGGTGGACGAGACAGAGAGGCATCTAGGCCCCCCATCAAGACCGTACCCCGGCACCGCTCGAAAAGTACGAAGCCACGAGGGAATGCGCCGGACTTGCTGGATATATTGGAGGACAAGGCAAGACAATCTAGATCTATCTACGGATCACGTGGGCGCCCCACGACCCACGATGACTACCGTCGCGCCGGATACAACAACTCCGGCCGGGCCGAACACAGCAGACAACGCTCTCTTGAGCTACGTCGTGATATTGCTCAATACAGAGGCGCCGCACACCCACTATGCTTCACTGACGAAGTAATGGATCATCAAATCCCTGAAGGGTTTACACCCGTGAACATTGAATCCTACGATGGCACAACAGACCCCGCGGTTTGGATCGAAGATTATCTCCTTCATATCCATATGGCCCGCGGCGACAATCTCCACGCCATCAAGTATATCCCACTCAAGCTTAAAGTACCAGCTCAGCATTGGCTTAATAGCTTGCCCGCAGAGTCAATTGGGTGTTGGGAGGACCTGGAAGCCGCATTCCTCGACAACTTCCAGGGCAGATATGTGCGACCACCAGACGCCGATAACCTAAGCCACATAATTCAGCAGCCAGACGAATCGGCCAGACAGTTCTGGACATGGTTCTTAACAAAGAAAAACCAAATCGTCGACTGTCCGGATGCAGAGGCCCTCGCAGCCTTCAAACACAACATCCGCGACGAGTGGCTGGCCCGGCACCTAGGACAGGAAAAGCCGAAATCCATGGCAGCCCTCACATCACTCATGACTCGCTTCTGTGCGGGAGAGGACAGCTGGCTAGCTCGCAGCAACAACCTCAGCAAAAATGCTGGCAGTCCGGATACCAAGGACCACAATGGCAGGTCGCGTCGAAACAAAAACAAACGCCGCGTTAACGGCGATAACAATCAGGATACAGCAGTCAACACCGGATTCAGAGGCTCTAAACCCGGTCAGCGGAAGAAGCCATTCAAAAGAACTACTCCAGGTCCGTCCAATTTGGACCGAATACTCGACCGCTCTTGCCAGATACATGGCACCCCCGAAAAGCCAGCTAATCACACCAACAGAGATTGTTGGGTATTCAAGCAGGCAGGCAAGTTAACTGCCGAAAACAATGACAAGGGGCTGCACAGCGACGACAAGGAGGAGACTCGGCCGCCGAACAGTAGAGGACAGAAGGGTTTCCCCCCACAAGTGCGGACGGTAAACATGATATACGCAACCCATATACCCAAGAGGGAGCGGAAGCGTGCACTTAGGGACGTATATGCGATGGAGCCAGTCGCCCCGAAGTTCAATCCATGGTCCTCTTGCCCGATCACTTTCGATCGAAGAGACCACCCGACGAGTATCCGTCATGATTGGTTCGCCGCATTAGTTTTAGACCCAATCGTCGATGGATTTCACCTCACTAGAGTGTTGATGGATGGCGGCAGCAGCCTGCACCTGCTTTATCAGGATACAGTGCGCAAGATGGGCATAGACCCCTCAAGGATTAAACCTACAAAGACGACCTTCAAAGGCGTCATACCAGGTGTTGAGGCCAATTGTACAGGCTCAGTCACACTGGAAGTGGTCTTCGGATCCCCAGATAACTTCCGAAGCGAGGAGTTAATCTTCGACATAGTCCCGTTCCGCAGCGGCTATCACGCTTTGCTTGGACGAACCGCGTTCGCAAAGTTCAATGCGGTGCCGCATTATGCATACCTCAAGCTCAAGATGCCAGGCCCTCGTGGAGTCATCATGGTCAACGGAAATACTGAACGCTCCCTCCGAACGGAGGAACACACAGCGGCTCTCGCGGCAGAAGTATAGAGCAGCCTTTTAAGGCAATTTTCGAGTCCGGCCGTTAAACGACCGGACATGGCCAGACGCGCCCGGAGTAACATCAACCAAGACCACCTGGCATGTTCCGAGCACGTGTAGCAATGCGGCCCCAACCCCAGCCCTTGCATGATTGCAAGACCAGCCCCTCGCGTACATCATTACGCCCTAGAGATACCATGGGCATAGGGGGAGGGGCACGACCACAAAAGGCCCAGAGTGCGGCTTAACCACACCAGGGGCTCCCAAGTGCGTCACTATTTTTTTCTTCTTTTTTTTTCTTCTTATCTTCCACAGGACTCCGTTCACCAGAGGCCCTGTCCGGCAGTAGATCTGCCGAACTCACGATGCAACATCCAGGGAGGGACAAAGGCTACGACGAACACTCAGGTGGTCTCCATTATGAGCATTAAATTTGTTAAATACACCAGTTCGTAGCGTACCCCTGGAGGGGGATATGTTTAATCCCTTGCTTACCGCACTATTTGTATCATTCTGCACTTATAGCAGAATTCCTTGAATAAACAATGCAGCACTTTTTTGCCTATAATTGCATTACCTTTTTTTACATGTATGTTCATTAATGACATCTTGCACCCGTACATTTTGGTACGGCCGAATACACCAGGGGCTTATGTTCCCCGCATTATGGTGTGATAAGTCCGAACACTTTCACAAGTGCGGCACCCCGAACTTATAGCATTATATGCATCGGCTCCGAATCATGTCTTGGGTCAATAGTTGGGTTTGCCCGGCTCCCATGTTTTGGTACCTTAGGTTCCGTTCTGTCGGCTAAGGTAGCACTGGGAGAACCACTGCGATTGCGCCCCGGTTGAGCTGGGCGAGCGCCTCAGCGGAGAAAGCTAAAATTGACTGTCATGATAAGGCAAGAGACTGGTCGCTGTTTGAGAGGTCTTTTCGAGTCCTTCAAGACTTATGCCGCTTCGAGCGAGGAACCAGCTGTGTCCGGCCCAGGCGTGGATAGCGCCCCGAACTCGGTCTTCCGAATACTAGGGGCTTCGCCGAAATTTAAAATTATAGAATTCTATGGCTAAGTGAGAGTGTTCAAGCATTATATGTCCGGTTGCCTTGTTCGTTGTGTTGAGCGCCTCCCTAGATGGACCCAAAAATGGGAACAAGAGTGCTCAAGTTTATCCCGAACACCCCAGCACTCGTGGCACGGGGGGCTGAAGCCGACGACTTGCCATCTCTCAGATTTTATAAGCGGCCGCACAGAAGGTAATATTTTAAATCAATAAGCGTTGCTTAGCGCATATGAACAAAGTTTTCAGCGCACAGGATAACACATTGCGAGTTTACTCAATAATTACATCTTTGGGCACTCATCCGCAATCTTGCGGGCATCCTTCAGGACACTTTTATAGTACATTTCGGGCGTACGATACTCCTTGCCCGGCGGCGGTGCGTCCGTTATAAGCCTCTCAGCATCCAGCCTGCCCCAGTGCACCTTTGCGCGGGCAAGGGCCCGACGGGCACCTTCAATGCAGGCGGAGCGCTTGATGACTTCCACCCAGGGGCACGCATCCACCAGCCGCCGCACGAGGCCGAAGTAGCTCCCAGGCATGGCCTCTCCAGGCCACAGCCGGACTATGAGGCCCTTCATGGCCTGCTCAGCTACCTTGTGGAGCTCGACCAGCTACTTCAGCTGGTCGGTAGGGGGCATCGGGTGTCCGGCCTCAGCGTACTAAGACCAAAAGACCTTCTTCGTTGATCTCCCCTCCTCGGCTCGGTAGAATGCGGCGGCATCAGACACGCTGCGAGGCAGATCTGCAAACGCCCCTGGAGAGCTCCGAATTCGGGTAAGTAACGGGTAATTTACATTCACATGCTTGCTTTGCATGAAAAATGCCTTACCCGCCGCTATTTTCTTCACCTCCTCAATCTCCTGGAGGGCCTTACGGGCCTCGGCCTTAGCGGCGTTGGCACTTTCAAGAGCCGAGGCAAGCTCGGACTCTCGAGTCTTTGAGTCGCGCTCCAAACTCTCATGCTTTTCCATGAGAGCCTGGAGCTCTTGCCGCACCTCCGCCACCCGCGCCTCCTGCTTTTGTCTATGCGGGATTACATGATTTTTAGCACTCCTGCATTTATCTTTTTTAGATCCTCAATCCGGTTTTTCCTTCCGAACACCGAACCGAGCATCAGGGGCTACTGTCTATGCGGTATTACATTACATATTTTAAACTTCTTAAATCAAAGCCTGTTAGAAGGCTACTGCAGGCTTCGGTCAGCCCGCTCTTGGCGAGCTGAACCTTATGAATCACCGCACTCATGATAGTGCGGTGTTCTTCCTCGATGGAAGCGCCGTTAAGCGCCTCCAACAAGTTGTCCGGCGCCTCCGGTTGGATGGAGGCTGCCGGCGTCACGGTCTTGCCCTTTGTCGGTGTCAAAACCGGCGGATCTCGGGTAGGGGGTCCCGAACTGTGTGTCTAGGCGGAGGTAACAAGAGACAAGGGACACGATGTTTTTACCCAGGTTCGGGCCCTCTCGATGGAGGTAAAACCCTACTCCTGCTTGATTGATATTGATGATATGGGTAGTACAAGAGTGGATCTACCACGAGATCAAGGAGGCTAAACCCTAGAAGCTAGCCTATGGTATGATTGTTGTAATGGTTGTTCGTCCTACGGACTAAAACCCTTCGGTTTATATAGACACCGGAGAGGGATAGGGTTACACAGAGTCGGTTACAATGGTAGGAGATCTACATATCCGTATCGCCAAGCTTGCCTTCCACGCCAAGGAAAGTCCCATCCGGACACGGGACGAAGTCTTCAATCTTGTATCTTCATAGTCTTGGAGTCCGGCCGACGATGATAGTTCGGCTATCCGGACACCCCCTAGTCCAGGACTCCCTCAGTAGCCCCTGAACCAGGCTTCAATGACGATGAGTCCGGCACGCATATTGTTCGGCATTGCAAGGCCGGTTCCTCCTCCGAATAATTCATAGAATATTGTAAACACTAGGATAGTGTCCGGCTCTGCAAAATAATTTCCACATTTCACCGTAGAGAGAATAATATGTACACAAGTTCGATCTGCTGACGTATCTCGTAGCATGACGTCACGCCACTACCAAGCCTTTACTTGAATCATTTTTTATTATACCACCTCAGCGCGTTTAGCGAAGCGGTTTCCTTGGCACGTCTTGTCGAAGCAGAGATCGTGTTCCCCTTATCCCGGGATTCTCATCAATACGGACGTGGGTAACCCAACCGCGCCATTGATGGTGGCGCTTGGGAGATAAGCGAGTTTTACCAGGCCGGTGGGGACGCATAGTTTTTGTCCGCCCATATATAAGGGGATAAGGATCCACCCTTTTTACCTACGCCTTCTTCCTCCTTTGCTTATCCATCTCTGCGCACTCGAGCTCCAGCGCCCAAGTCCGCGCATCTCGTCTCGACCTTCTCCGACCATGTCCGGAGCGGGAGGCAAATGGTTGGCCTCCTCCGTTACGGAGGGGCACGTCGAAAGACTGCGCAGTGCCGGATATCTGTCCAGCGACATCGCGCACCGGCTGCCCAACAAGGGGCAGCTCATCCCCACCCCCAGGCCCCATGAGAGGGTCGTGTTCCTTCCCCACTTCCTCCATGGACTGGGCTTTCCACTTCACCCCTTTGTCCGAGGGCTCATGTTCTACTACGGCCTGGATTTCCACGATCTGGCGCCGAACTTCATCCTCAACATCTCGGCGTTTATCGTCGTGTGCGAGGCCTTCCTCTGCATCCAGCCCCACTTCGGCTTGTGGCTCAAGACCTTCAATGTCAAGCCAAAGGTAGTGAAGGGCACTCAAGCGGAGTGCGGAGGCGCCATGTTGGGCAAGATGCCCAACATCACCTGGTTCGAAGGGGCCTTTGTGGAGTCCGTCAAGGGGTGGCAATCGGGGTGGTTCTACATCACCGAGCCGCGCGACCCTAAGTGGGCGGCGGCCCCCGAGTTCAGATCTGGTATCCCTATGCAGCTCAACTCCTGGAAAGAGAAGGGCTTGCTATGGGGTAGTTCGGAGGAGCTGACAGGACTCCAAGCCTGTATCCAGAAGCTGGTGAACAAGAAGCTCAGGCTTGTCAATGTGGTCCAAGTCATGCTCATCCACTGGATTCTCCCTTGCCAACAACGGGCATTTAAATTGTGGGAGTTCAATCCGGCACAGCACTAGGCATTGAGAGGGCTCTTCGACACGACGTACGAAGGCGCCTGGAGGGTGCTGTTCAAGGGCGCCGAAGCTCCCGCATCCGCCACTGAAGATCGCGGATTTCGCTCGCAGCGTCCACCTGACGAGGAAGTGATTCTACCCCTTTACGGGACACTTGTTTTTAATAGTTTGACCCTACGTGGGTTTCAATCTCGCTTTTCCTTTGACAGGACTGGATGAAGAAGGACGAGCAGATCATCTGCTCGGCTCCCATGCTAGAAAACCCAGTAGACGCCCGTCTAGCGGGGCTGCTGGTTCCGGCACCGCATGTGGTGCCGGAGAAGAAGGCCAAGAAGGAGACCACGGGTACTCAAAAGAGTTCCCGTTTTCAGGTGTCCGACGACTCCGGGGCGGACTCCTCCCCCGAAGGCAAGGAGGAGGAAGAAGACTCTCTCCCAGACGAAGGAGAGAGGAAGAGGAAGGCTTCCCCGACAGGGGAGGCCGAAGGGTCCAAGAGGGGAAGGACTATTCCCCTGGACAGCTCCGCCAACGCCAATGTTGGCGATGAAGAGTGGCCCTCAAGGGCCAGGCCTCCGGCAAGATCGTAAGTATCCGGATTCCTGAATGATTTGTAATTTCTCTTTTGTGTCACATAGTGTCCTTCTAATGCCGCACTCTGCCTGCAGTCCGGCCGATGATGATCTCCCCGCTTCGTTGAGCGGGTCGTTGGCTCCATCGGATGTAGATTCCATCCTGACTGCCTCCACCCCTCGCGCCGCTGAGGACGCCGAGGTGGGATCCCAGGAAGGGACCCATCAGGAGGAGGCTCCGGAGGCGCCGCAAGGCAGCTTCCCGGACTTTGCACCGGACTCCACGCCGGAACCCGTAGTGGTTCCGAAGTCCGGCAGGTGGCCCCTTCGCAAGAAGGGCAAGACCGTGACGCCGGCGGCCCCCATCCAACCGGAGGCGCCGGACAACTTGCTGGAGGCTCTCAAAGGCGCTTCCATCGAGGAAGAACACCGCACTATTATGAGTGCGGTGATTCAGAAGGTTCAGCTCGCCAAGAGCGGGCTGATCGAAGCCTGCAGTAGCCTTCTAACAGGCTTTGAGGTAAGAAGTTAAAATTATCGTAATACCGCATAGACAGTAGCCCCTGATGCTTGGTTCGGTGTTAGGAAAGAAAAGTCGGACTGAGGATCTAAAAAGATATACGCAGGGTTGCTAAAAATTATGTCAATATGGGTTTGCAGTCTGCGCTGCTGACCTCTGCCGCACTGACTGCAGAGGTCGGTGCTTTGAAGCAGGACCTCGAGCGGTCCAAGCAAGAGCTCGGCCGTGCCAAGAAGCAGCTCGAGGATAAAGAAGGTGAGTAACACCACTTTGAATAGTTACCTTACAGAAAAGGATTTAGGTTGCAATAAAAATAACAAGGATAACGTGGGGACTGCAGGGGCCACGAAAGAGGTGGCGACCCTGAAGGAGGCTATGTCTGCGGCCGAACGCAATGCGGCCGCGGAACGGGCAGAGCGGGAAAAGCAGGAGGCGCGGGTGGCGGAAGTGCGGCAAGAGCTCCATGCTCTCATGGAAAAGCATGAGAGTTTGGAGCGCGACTCAAAGACTCGAGAGTCCGAGCTTGCCTCGGCTCTCGAAAGTGCCAAAGCCGCCAAGGCCGAGGCCCATAAGGCCCTTCAGGAGGTTGAGGATGTGAAGAAAATAGTGGCGGGTAAGGCATTTTTCATGCAAAGCAAGCATGTTAATGTAAACTTCCTGATACTTACCCGAATTCCGAGCTCTCCAGGGGCATTTGCAGATCTGCCTCGCAGTGTGTCCGATGCCGCCGCATTCTACCGAGCCAAGGAGGGGAGCTCAACGGAGAAGGTCTTCTGGTCTCAGTATGCTGAGGCCGGCCATCCGGTGCCCCCTAGCGACCAGCTGAAGCAGCTGGTCGAGCTCCACAAGTTAGCCGAGCAGGCCATGAAGGGCCTCATAGTCCGGCTGTGGCCTGGAGAGGCCATGCCTGGGAGCTACTTCGGCCTCGTGCGGCGGCTGGTGGATGCGTTCCCCTGGGTGGAGGTCATCAAGCGCTCCGCCTGTATTGAAGGTGCTCGTCGGGCCCTTGCCCGCGCAAAGGTGCACTGGGGCAGGCTGGATGCGGAGAGGCTTATCACTGATGCGCCGCCAGCAGGCAAGGAGTATCGTACGCCCGAGATGTACTATAAGACTATCCTGAAGGGTGCCCGCAAGATTGCAGATGAGTGCCCCAGAGATGTAATTATTGAGTAAACTCGCAATGTGTTATCCTGTGCGCTGAAAACTTTGTTCATATGTGCTAAGCAATGCTTATTGATTTAAAATATTACCTTCTGTGCGGCCATTTATAAAATCTGAGAGATGGCAAGTCGTCGGCTTCAGCCCCCATGCCACAAGTGCTGGGGTGTTCGGGATAAACTTGAGCACTCTTGTTCCCATTTTTGGGTCCATCTAGGGAGGCGCTCAACACAACGAACAAGGCAACCGGACTTATAATGCTTGAACACTCTCACTTAGCCATAGAATTCTATAATTTTAAATTTCGGCGAAGCCCCTAGTATTCGGAAGACCGAGTTCGGGCCGCTATCCACGCCTTGGCCGGACATTATCCGGTTCTTCGCTCGAAGCGGCATAAGTCTTTAGGGACTCGAAAAGACCTCTCGAACAGCGACCAGTCTCTCGCCTTATCATGCCAGTCAGTTTTTGCTTTCTCCACTGAGGCGCTCGCCCAGCTCAACCGGGGCGCAATCGCAGTGGTTCTCCCAGTAATACCTTAGCCGACAGAACGGAACGTAAGGTACCAAAACATGGGAGCCGGGCAAACCCAACTATTGACCCAAGACATGATTCGGAGCCGATTCATATAATGCTATAAGTTTAGGGTGCCGCACTTGTGAAAGTGTTCGGGCTTATCACACCATAATGCAGGGAACATAAGCCCCTGGTGTATTCGGCCGTACCAGAATATACGGGTGCAAGATGTCATTAATGAACTTATATGTAAAGTAATGCAATTATAGGCAAAAAGTGCTGCATTATTTATTTAAGGAATTCTGCTATGAGTGCGGAATGATACAAATAGTGCGGTAAGCAAGGGATTGGACTAATTAGACGTGTCTCCCTCCAGGGGTAGGCTGCGGAATGGTGTATTTAACAAATTTAATGCTCGTAATGGAGACCACCTGAGTGTTCGTCGCAGCCGTTTTCCCTCCCTGGCTGTTGTATCGTGAGTTTGGCGGGTTCGCCGCCGGACAGGGCCTCTGGTGAACGGAGTCCTGTGTATAAAAAGAAGGAAAATAAAAATAAAAAGAGCGACACACTTGGGAGCCCCTGGTGTGGTCGAGCCGCACTCTGGGGCTGTTTTGGTCGTGCCCCTCCCCCTATGCCCATGGTATCTCCAGAGCGTAATGATGTACGTGGAGAGCTGGTCTTGCAATCATGCGAGGGCTGGGGTTGGGACCGCATTGCTATGCATGCTCGGAACGCGCCAGGTGGTCTTGATTGATGTTGCTCCAGGCGCGTTTGGCCGTGTTCGGTTGTTTAACGGCCGGACTCGAAAATTGCCTTAGAAGGCTGCTCTGTACTTCTGTCGTGAGAGCCGCTGTATGTTCCTCCGTTCGGAGGGAGCCTTCCGTATTTCCGTTGACCGTGATGACTCCACGAGGGCCTGGCATCTTGAGCTTGACGTATGCGTAATGCGGCACCACGTTGAACTTTGCGAACGCGGTTCGTCCGAGCAGAGCATGATAGCCGCTGCGGAACGGGACTATGTCGAAGATTAACTCCTCCACTACTAGGAAAAGGGCTATAGATGGAATTGACACTAATGGCGCACCAGATATGTGGTGCGCCATTAGTATATACTAATGGCGCACCACCCTCTGATGCGCCATTAGTGTTGAAAGTACTAATGGCGCACCCTGCCCACGGTGCGCCATTAGTACCAAATTTTTTTTTGAACTAGTGCGCCTGTCCAAACATACTAATGGCGCATCCTCTGGTGGTGCACCATTACTAGTTGTAACTAGTAATGGCGCACCAGCCAGAAGGTGCGCCACTAATGTTATTTTTTTATTCCTTTTTTTGCAAAAGTACTAATGGCGCACCACCAGGGGGTGCGCCATTAGTAACCTGGATTACTAATGGCGCATTTGTTGTTGGTGCGCCATTAGTAAGTGGGCAGCAACAAGATATTTTGGACAGCCTCTCCTCCCACACTCACTTTCTCCCCACTTCATTCTCTCCACCACCTCCTCCTTGTCTCGGGTGCCTCCTCTTTTTCACCTCATTTCCACCATAGATTCATTCAAATTAAGTGGTTAAGTTACCTTGTTTTGCTAGGTAAGTAAGGGGGGAAGCTATATTTATGTTGTTCTCCCTACAACAATGTGCACATGCACTTTTTATGCCCTAGCTAGATCTATGTATGTTCGTGGTGCTGCATATGTTTGTGGTGTTGCATATGTGTTTGTGTTTGGAGGTGTACTGGTATTTGAAATGCGATAGTTGCCAATATTTTGCCGGAATGTTGATTCATTTCCGTTTCGGCGAGAATTTTGGCATTAAGCATTCTTTTTGGTCCTATTTTTAGGGAAAGTCATGCCAAATTTTTTCTTGGTTCTAAAATATCGTTTTGCTCTACCCCGCAGGCGACCATGGTCCGCACGATGACCGAAGGCATCGTGAATAGGTTTTTGAGGTCCGCGAAGGCCGAGATGCTTCAAAAGAACGAGACGGAGATAAGATGTCCGTGTCGAAGATGCAAGCTGAATAGCCTTATTGCGGACCCGGATTCCGGGCAGGTGCGGGACCACCTGCTCTTGCGTGGTTTCATGGATGGCTATCGGTGGCAAGGTGATGAAGATGACTATGAAGTCGTCCATGGGGGCCGGGCAAGAAATGAGGAAGGGCGGCAAGACAACCACCGCGGCTCGGGGGGCGAGAAGACGAAGAATCCCCAGGAGATGATCACGACGGTGATGCTGTACACAGTCATCATGTAGAAGATGCAGGACATGATGATGATGCCGGCGGAGCAGACGACGCTGGACCATCGATGGGCTGGGTGCAGGACCCTCATATTCAAGAGCTGCTTCTCAAGCAAACGGATAACGCAAGAGCTGCCGCCCGAGAGAAAGCCAAGATGGATCAACTTGAGTTAGACGCGGTTACTCCATTGTATGAAGGATGCAGGCCCGAGGATACCCGCCTGAAAGTAACGCTCATGGCTCTGGAGATGAAGGTAAAACACAAAATGACCGACGCATGCTTCGACGAGAACATGTCATTCTGGCACGAACGTCTTCCCAAGGGGAACAAGTGCCCGACCAGTTTGGAGGAGGCGAAGAAAATCGTGTGTCCTCTGGATTTACCGCACGTGAAATACCATGTGTGCATGAACAATTGCATCATTTATCGGGACGAGCACGCGGAGTCTACCATATGTCCGGTGTGCGGTGTCACTCGATACAAGAAGAGGAAGAAAGCTCCTCGAAAAGTGGTGTGGTACTTTCCGATCACTCCTCGTCTGCAGCGGTATTTCGCGGATCCTAAGGTAGCAAAGCTCCTGCATTGGCATGCGGATAGGGAGGAGAAGAAGCGAGAAGATGACGCAAATGATCCGGAGATAGATAAAAAAGACAAGATGCCGAGTCACCCTAAGGATGCGAGCCAGTGGCAAGTGTTGAACTTCGAATACCCAGAATTTGGGAACAATCCAAGGAACATCGTGCTGGGCGCGAGCACCGATGGAGTCAATCCGTTTGGCAGCCAGAGAAGCACACATAGCACCTGGCCTGTGTTTGTGTGGATGTACAACCTTCCCCCCTGGTTGTGCATGAAGAGGAAGTACATTCACATGAGTATGCTAATTGAAGGGCCGAAACAACCAGGGAACGACATCAATCTGTATCTGGGGCTGCTGAAAGAGGAGCTTGACGCGCTGTGGAAAACGCCAGCCAATACGTGGGACGCCGCAGAGAAAGAATATTTCCCTATGAGAGCCGCACTGCTCACGACGGTGCACGACTATCTCGGTTATGGATATCTTGCGGGGCAGGTAGTCCACGGATTTTCTGGATGCGTAAGGTGCATGGATGACACAACGTATCGCCAGCTAGATAGAGATCCCGGGTCTTCGAAAACCGTGTTCATGGGACATCGAAGGTGGCTTCACGATGATGACCCGTGGAGGAAACGCAAGGATCTGTTCGATGGTGAAACCGAACCCCGAAAACGCCCGTGTACGAGAAGCGGCGAGGAAATAGACAAGTTGTTGAAAAATTGGAAAGACTGCCCACTGGCGGGAAAGAAGCAAAAGGCGCCAGAGCCGGGAAAGAAGCGAAAGGCGCCAGAGCCGCTGCTGAAGATATGGAAAACGAGGTCTGTTTTCTGGGACTTGCCGTACTGGAAGATCTACCGTGTGCCTCACAGCCTTGATGTCATGCATATCACGAAGAACGTGTGCGAGAGTCTGCTTGGTACCCTGCTCAACATGCCAGAGAGGACCAAAGATGGGCCGAAAGCAAGGGCAGACTTGAAATCAATGGGCATCAGGTAGGAGCTTCACGCTATATATGATGATGATGATGATGATGATGATGATGATGATGATGATGATGATGATGATGATGAGGCGAAGCAGGACACAGAAAGTCGTCGCAAAGGCAAAAAGGCCAAGAAGACCGGAAATGACTACCCTCCCGCATGCTTCACTCTAAGTCAGGAGGAGATCGAGCAGTTTTTCACCTGCCTCCTAGGAGTAAAACTTTCTTACGGTTACGCGGGGAAGATAAGCAGATACCTAGACCCAGCGAAGCAGAAGTTCAGCGGGATGAAGTCTCACGACTGTCACGTGCTGATGACGTAGATACTTCCAGTTGCAATCCGTGGGATCATGGATGCGCACGTCCGTGAAACGCTATTTGGCCTATGCAACTTCTTCGACATCATCTCTCGGAAGTCGATTGGCGTGAGGCAACTCAGAAGGCTACAGGAAGAGATCGTGGTGATACTATGCGAGCTTGAGATGTACTTCCCGCCCGCATTCTTCGACGTTATGGTGCATCTGCTGGTCCATATAGTGGAGGATATCATCCAACTCGGGCCGACGTTCCTGCACAGCATGATGCCGTTCGAAAGGATGAATGGTGTCATCAAAGGATACGTTCGCAACATGTCACATCCAGAAGGAAGCATAGCCAGGGGCTTTCTGACCGAAGAGTGCATCTCCTACTGCACGAATTATCTAGGCATCGAGAACCCCGTTGGTCTGCCCGTCAACAGGCACCTCGGCAGGCTCGCTGGATGGGGTCACCGTGAGGGTCGCCGCGAAATGCATGTCGACTTCGAGGGTCGACTCGCCGACTTTGAAAGAGCAAACCTAGTCGCGCTACAACACATAGACGTGGTCGATCCTTGGGTGGTAGAGCTCAAAACCTTTATTAACAAGACGTACAATGACCGAGGCCAACAGAGGATGGACGGAGATACACTCAAAGAGCACAACTCATGTTTCACGCGTTGGTTCAAGCAGAAGCTTCTGTCGTACCCTTTACATGAGGATTCTTCCGCGGAAGAACAACTCATATTCGCCTTGTCACAGGGCGCCGAGCACAACCTGATGACCTATGAGGCGTACGATATCAACGGCTACACATTCTACACCGAGGCCAAGGACATGAAGAGCGATGGTTATCAGAACTCCGGGGTAACGATGGAATCCTACACCGGTAACGACAAGGACAGATACTACGGAAGGATCGAGGAGTTCTGGGAGCTGAGCTATGCTGGAGAGAAGGTCCCGATGTTCCGTGTCAGAAGGGCCAAGAACGTCATAAAAGAAGACCGGTATTTCACCACCATGGTTATACCCGAAGCCAAATCCAAGACCGCGGGCGCAAACGTCACCGCGAAAAATGAGCCATGGGTACTGGCTTCCCAAGTGGACCAATGCTTCTTCATTACCGACCCGCCAAAGCCCAGTCGTGTTGTCGTGAGGAGAGGCAAAAGGAAGATCATCGGAATGGATGGAGTCGCCAATGAGCAAGACTTCGACAAGTACGGCGACCCGAGGATCGAACATGACGACGATGATGAAGTAGCAGCATACACCACAAGAAGAAGCAGGACCACCCTACCTAAAGGACGTCCGTTCCACAGAAGAACTCCATTTGCGAAAAAGAAGGGCAAGAAGATTGTGAACAGATAGCTAGCTAAGATCGATTGTATTTAAATCGTAGCCTTCATTTCTCGATTGTATTTCATGGGTACTTTTTGAACTATCATGAATATTTTTCAATTTCATGGACACTCGATCTCGATCCCCCTCCATCTCGATCGCTATCCCACCTCGCCAGATCCGGTCCCCCTCACCGCCGAGCACCCCCCCAGTCCACCGGCCGCCGCCGCCGACCCCCCGCACCCCGCGCACCGTCTTATAAAAAAAATAAGTATCAAATAGCTTTTTAAATGCTACTGTCTTATAAAAAAATATTACTGTTATTATTTAAACAAGTTTGAACATATTTAAACACAAATAAGTATCAAACAGCTTTTTAAATGCTAAAAAAAATTGTGGAGCCTGGGAGTCGAACCCAGGACCTCCTAGTGTGAGAACTGGCTGCTAACCAGTCGAGCTAGTAGAGGGGACTTGATGTGGATCAGTTCTGGTGGTACATAACCTGTTGGCTCGAGTTGAAATAAAAAAATACTAATGGCGCACCACGGTGAGGTGCGCCATTAGTATGGACATGCTAATGGCGCACCACGGTGAGGTGCGCCATTAGTATTGTGCCCGATCCCCCCTTCCCTCTCCCCCTTCGCCCGATCCCCCCTTTCCCTCTCGATCCACCGCCGCCGCCGCCGCTGCCCTGACCCTCCCCCTCGCCCTCGCCCTCGCCCTCTCCCTCCCTCGCCCTCTCCTCGCCTTCCCTCTCCCTCGCCCTCTCCCTCGCCCTAGATCCCCTTCCCCTCTCCTCTCCCGATGCCGCTACCCCGCTGCCTCGACGCTGCCCCGCCGCCCCGACGCCGCCTCGATGCCGCC
>NC_057813.1:686492451-686516268 GCF_018294505.1 Triticum aestivum | reverse complement strand
CCTCGACCCCGCCCCGACGCCGCTGCCCCGGGTCGGTCAGCCAGCCTCGTCTCCACCGTCACCGGCGACAGCTTAGCCCGACTACAGACGTGGTACGCTCTTCCTCCTCTTCTGTTCTTCCCCTTTTCTCTGGGCACATGGTCATTGAGTAAAATCTGAGTAGATTAGGCCATAAATTGGATTACGAGCACAGTTTAGTCAAGAAAATGCTTCGGGGCCAATGTTCATTCAATTCTTCAGATAAACAGGGCATGTATTCAGTTTTTTTCTCATAAGCAGAGCAGATTTTCATCACTTGCACTTACACAGAGTTAACGTAAACATTTTGCACAATAACGTAGCATGTATCTTCAGTTTTTGCACTTAAAAAAGCCAATCTTCAGTTTGTCCACTTCAAAATATTATATACTCTAAAAGAACAACATGTTAGTACAGAACTTATACAAGGATCGTCACACAACCCTTATGCGCATCATGGAATCAGTGGCTTTCTCAAGGTAGTTTCTGTGAAAACACATAGCGGAGAAAAGGAAATTTTGCATGGTGCTAAGTCTAGATTATCATGATTGTGCATCTGCAAAAATTTATAACTGTGAGTGCAATCTGTACCTAACAAGCAAGATAGATAAGATTTCAAATGCGCAAATAAGAAATTGTAACACAACTGCAGATTTCAAGAAGTGCAATTTCATCAAATTTAGTATTAGATAGTAGATACTGACAGTCTGACAGTTATATACCAATTTTCTTCTAAAAAATACCTCATGGTTTTGATGATTGTACTAACAAAGAAAAAGCAGGCATTATTAGATATGAAATCTGGAAATCTTTTCAGTTCTATTTTTGTAATGATAGGAAATATTGTGGTCACTTTTCTCATCCCTTTTAACATGATGTAGTGTAACAGAACATATCTGCATAGAAACCATATACTATAACAAGCCATTAAGCCCTTTGAGAAGAAGACCTTGTTCATATTAAACAGCCACAAAGTTGAACAACAACAGATAAGGTAAAGCCTCAGATGAAAATAAACATAGAGGATCAACAGAAGGTTCCAGTCTGCAGATTCCACCAATTCCAATGGTTCTTTCCTTCCACTGTCCAAATTTCAGTGAAACGTCTCCACCTTCGACACAATAGTGATTCTCAAAATTGACTACGCAGACCCCAAACATGATGCTCCTACTCTTTTCATAGAGACAAGGACATTAGCAACAAAGTAGTGGCTTTTCTCTGGGTGTTGGAGAAAGCATAGATGATCCTTCCATTTACAGTAGCAAGGACAATTGTACAACAAGACGATACCACTAGGGAAGGTTCCTTGAATCCTCAACATGACAGAAACAACCTTCTACTTTGAAGCCTCCTCTTTTGATCAGATTCAAATCATCACCCTTTCCAGCAGCAGCAGTAGTAACTAGCACTAGAATCACATTGTTCCCACTTCTTCTTGTTGTGTTTGCTGCTGGGTAGAAGAAGCTTTGGTGGGCTGCTGCTTGTCTTGGTTCTCATCGAAACAACCCAGCTGCGCGAAATCCTCGATCGACTTGACATGAACCTGCAAAGGAAAGACAATATTAATAAATCACAACTCTACTAGATTGTTAAGTTGGGTGGGATGTAAAAGCAAATCTTCTTCTAAGTGCAATATACTTAGTGCTGCTATATGAGTGTATAAATATTTGTTGCTATATAAATGTGAACAAAATTCGTGCTTGTATATGATATTCTGCCATGAAGAAAGAATAGATAGTGTGGGTCTGACCTTGTTTAATTTCTGCAATTCTTGTATATGATATTCTTTGGTGTGTATTGCATTCTCATCGTGGTTTTGATCACAGAACAAGAAGGGAAAGGGCGACTGAATTACCTACTGCAGCAGACAGAAGTATTTGCCCACTTTGCAGAAGGAAGCCAGGCTAAAGAGAAGAAGCCACGTGGAAGGTGATTCTTGGTTATGTTTTTTTAAAAGCAATCCTTGGTTATGTTAGTGCCACTATATAGTACTTTACTATGAACACCCATCTTGGATGACCAATAGAAATTGCAGCCACATGTGCACCGGTCTAATTTGAAACATCAATGAAAATTGAAAAAAAATTACTCTCATAGCACTACTTCTATTTGCATTTCCCAAACATATGGTTTTGTCCATCCTCATTTCCTGTCTTCCCTAATAACCATCATTAAGTTATAGGTTTTTTGTGTGCCTGTGCTATTCCCTGTCAGTAATTGATTTCAGAAACTGGCAAGCTTTGATAATGTAAGAGTTACTTACTTGCTAATTAGCCAAGCAGGCATGTATTACATACTTGTTAAGAACTTTGATACTATTTGGATCAAAGTTAAATGAGCACATAGATGACAAAAAAAAGTTCAGATTGTAAAATGTTCATTTTGCTGCTAGTGCCCATTTTGAGTAATTGCTTAGAGGGATTATCCTGTGTGAGCTGGTGGAGTGATTTGTTTTCTACATAAAGCTCTTTAGTCAGGCTGGTTTTCGTGAAATACACATGAAGCTTCACCAGCTCCTGTGGGTGTGGGATCCATGTGACATGTGACATTGCATCCATGTCCACCTGGGATAATGATTTTGCAGGTACCCCGAGAGGCCCTTGAGTTTGCCGGAATGTCGATTAACTTCCGTTCCGGCAAATTCGGGTACTCCATATGTCCTATTTTCAGTAAAGGTCATGCTGAAATTTTTCGTGAATTTTAGCATGACTTTGCTAAAAATAGGACATATGGGGTACTTGTGACTAATGCATGGGCCGGGGTATCTTAGTAGTTAATTAAGTAGGATCAAGTGCCCCGGCGTACTTGTGACTAATGCATGGCTTTAAGGGTGCCTTGGTGTCGATAAAAACCGAAATGATGAAAGGTTAGGCTTTTAGGGTGCCTTGGTGTCAAAAAACCCTCAATGATAAAAGCTTAGATTTTAGGATGCCTCGGTGTCGACAAACCCTAAATGATGAGACCATGATCTTGTTCCTTGACAATAACCAACTTTTTGACCAAACTTTGTTTCTATTTAGAGAGAAATGGCCCACAACAATGAGGCCGGGGGTTCGGGCGGCAAGGCATTCTGGGAGCTGTCCCAGGAGATGGAGGAACAACCTCACTTGTATGAGGCCGCCGCCTTCCCCACCGATCCTGAGACCACGGATGGTGCCGCCGAGGATGACCACACTGATGCCACCACTGATGGTGCCGCCGAGGATGCCACCACTGATGATGGCGGTGCACGCACAGATGGCAGCCAACCGAAGAGGCAACGGAAGGACCGGCGCCCGATCGTGCTCCGCACCCTCAAGGAGGAAGTTACTGAAGTGGACTCCAACGGGAATCCAACGGCGCCCGAACGAATAGTCAAGGGGTACTCGCTTCAGCTCGGGTGCATTGTCCGGAGCACCGTCTCGATCAACACCGAGAACCTGAGGCATCCTGACCGAGGGAATTTGCGCAACCTCCTCTTCACGAAGCTGCACGAACGATACAAGTTCGTCGCTGAATTTGAAAACACAAGCCTCAAAGGGAATAAAGTGAACAATGCTGCCCTCACGAAGATGAGCAAGGCCCTGTCTACTAAGAAAAGCAATGTGAAGAGAATGATCGAGAAAGGTGAGAGTTATCAGAAGATCAAGGAGAAAAATCCTTCGATCACCGAAGATGACTACAACGACTTCAAGATCAATTGCTCGAGCACCGCAAGCTCCCAATCAAGTGAGTGGGGGAAACAAATGCGGGAGCTGAACATAGGGGAACACACACTCGGTCCCAGCGGTTACAGAGTGGCGGAGCCTATATGGGACCAGGAGGAGCCGGACCGTGCCGAGCAAGGCCTACCGCCCCTCTTCGATACATACGGTGACAAGCAGACCAGGAACTTTGTTAGGGCCCGGTACAAGAAGGACCCGAAAACAAAGGAGCTTACCACGGATCCGAAGACCAGGCAGCTTGATCTTGTTCTGGTAAGGAATACACCCCCGCGTAATTAGCTCCATATGGTTGCATTCTAATTAATGAAGCCAAATTTCTAAATGGTTCACATTCCTTCCGCAGGCGACTGAAAGCAGTAGCGCGGGGTCGACTAAGAGCAACCCTTGGGACACCACTCTAAATAGGGGGTTGAATGTAATGAAGAACAAGGATAAGCTCAGTAAGCCGACGTCAGCTGGTCGTGTGGCCGGCAAAGGCTTATCGACAAAATGGGGGTCATACTATACCGCTGGTGTGCGGAAGGAGAAAAAGACCAGCTCGGAAAGCCAGGCGCGAGAGGTTCAAGAACTCAAGGCACAGGTGGCGCGGATTCCGGAGATTGTCCAAGAGCAAGTGGAACAACGACTTGGAGCGACGATCACCACCCTTGTGCCTACCTTGATCTCGGGGTTGAGTGCGTGGATTGCGGGCGGCCAACAGGGGCAGCAACTCGCATAATGTGATGGCGGGGCCATTGGTGCCTCCGGCGGAGGCGGCATTGGTGTCTCCGACGCCGGCACGGGAGCTTAATGCACCCGGGTGTACGCCGGCCGGCACCTCTTCAGCAAGCGGCCCCTCCGTCAACTGCACGCCCGCCGTTGGCGGTGCCTCAACATTAGCCGAGCTCGACGCCATCATCACGGTAACTAATTAAGCCTCTCTCGGCCGAGGACTTCATCTCCTTGCCTTTGACTGGGCATCCCTGACACCCTACATGTTTTCGCAGGGCGCCGCCGACGTTCCGTGCACTCTCCTCCACTTCGTGAACAACGAGTTGGTCGATGTCGCCAAGGGAAAAATCGTTCAACCGGGCAACCCCTTGTTCCACGGTACCCAGATGCCACCCAACTTGTTTAGGGTTCAACTGGTTCGGGTGCTGCCAGGCTGCGACGACTTGTTACCTCCGATTCGACCCGTCGGGGCCGACGATGAAGACGTGATGACCCTCAGCGCCTGCCTGAGCTGGCCCCTGCTTTGGCCGAAGAGCCAGATTCGTTTGGGGGCGGGGGACACCACCCCAAAGACAACACCGCCAGTCGTGTCGGCGCCAAGTCGGCCCCATGGCAAGACCGCCGTAACGGTGCCGAACATCCCTATGCCACTGGATCCAAACATGCATATGGCACAGGATCAGAACGATGACGACAACAATGATGATACATTTGGCAATGTCGATCAGTACTTTGCCGAGCATGGGTACGATGGCGACTTCATGGGGCCTCCTTCTCAAGAACCAAACCCAACAAAAGACGTGTGTGATCTAGCTCGTACCGCGGAGAAGCCAAGTTGCAACAGGCGCCGTCTGGCGTTCAGCTCTCAGGAGACGCCTCCAGCTGCCGACTTCACCGAGCCTCAGATAGGCGAGGTGCGAAATATTATCAGCCCCAACACACTCAAGAAGGCGGTCTGTGAGCAGAACTCGGTCCCATTACAGGAGAAGAAGAAGGCACGCAAAAGAAAGACTAAGAAGGGTGCGAGCCAGCCGGCACCGAGTACGATCCGTGCTCAGGACGGGCCACCTTCACCGCAGGATATCTCGAGGAGGGTGCATGTGGCGGGTAGGGCGATGCTACCGACAAATATGCTCAATGCTGCAACCGGTGCTATGCGGAGTCTGCATGACAGTGTTCTTGCTTTGGAGAAGCGGCATCTCAGAGAGAAGGATGTGGCATACCCGGTTTTCGCGGCCAAGGTGCCAGAGGGCAAGGGCTTTGTGGATAACTCCATCGGGCGTACGATCGTCCTGCGTTTTGATGACATCCACGCTATGTTGAACCTTCATCCGCTGCACTACACCTTCGTTCGGCTATTTTCGCTGAGTATGGAGATGCGGATCATTCGCGACAAGACCCCGGACATCGTGATAGTCGACCCCTTCTACATGCGTGCCAAGATCTTGGGCAGCGCTGGGGACCGGCAAGTCACGAGTTCTTACCTCGAAGGCGTCATTCTGGCAAACCAAGATAAGGATAACTTCCACGTGCCTTACTTTCTCGAGTAAGTCCTCCCCTCAACCGGCCCGTAACATATGAATTCTTACATTTCGATCGTTTTTCTTTTAACATTCCATGTTTTCTGCAGTGACACATGTTGCATGCTCATCCTCCTAAGCCCCAAATATTCCATGGCCACGTATTTCGACCCGGACCGTCAATCGAACGTAGACTACACAAATGTCAAGAAGGTTCTTGATGATGTTCTCCCCGGCTACGCCCAATCTGGAGGCACCTTCACCAGGCCTATTCGTAAGTACGGCAAGCACATGTTCTCCCACAATACAACGTTCTGCTGCGTCAAGCAGCCGCCTGGCGGTCAGAAGGGTGCCTACTACGCCATCCATCACATGCGGGCGATCGTACAGGACCATCATCAACTTCTGCTACCGAGTAAACTCAAAGATTGGGCCGCGAGCGTGTCGGCAATCCAGGACGCGGACCTCCGACAAGAATTCTTTCGCATCCAGTCGGAGTTTGCGGAAATCATCCATCAAGATGTCCTTCGTACCTCGGGGCAGTTCTACCTCAGAAATCAACCGTCCAACAGTGACATCCACACAATGCTACAAATGCAGGATGACAACGCCCGTTCTTTCATGACTCCCACGATAGACGGCGGCTTCATCCACGGTCCGGTCCCTTGAGTCGAGTTGTCTAGTTCTGAAATATCGATTGGCTCATGTTGTAATTAAACTTTAATGAACTTGTAGTATGTCTCTTTGGTTTCGAGAGTCGTTCAACTTAGATGTAATCGATGCTATTAATGTCTTGCTTTTCTCTTCCGATCGTTCTGTTGCATACTTATATATTGCTTATGTATTGTCTGTGAATTGGTACTAACGTTTCGTTTGGCTAGTGCATAGCGATGCCGACGTATGTCGTGTACAAGGGTAAGGTTCCCGGAGTCTACGATGACTGGGAGGAGTGTCGGAGACAGGTTCACCGATTCAGCGGTAACAGTTACAAAGGGTACACCACTAGGGCCGAGGCCGAATCTAGATACGCCCGCTATCTAGCGGGAGAGGGGAGGGAGCGTTGGAGGAACCGGATGAAGACGAGTTTCATCGTGATGATGCTCATCATGATGACCGCAGCTCTCTTTTATGTGATGGTAGTTTAGATGATCGATATCGACTTGTAATGTGAAGACAGACTCGCTACTCGCGGTCTCGAGACTTGTAATATAATGTTCTATCTTTGTTCGGTCTTTTCAATTCGGAGACTAATATGATGAATTGTATTCGGAGACTAATATGATGAATTGTATTCAAAGACTAATCTTCTATTGTATTTGATGAATCTGTTGTTGATGTGTGTTGTCTATATTTTGTCAAACTATACATTTTGTAACCTGTGCAAAAAACAGAAAATAAAAAAATAAAAAAACCTAATATTCATACTAATGGCGCATCACATGACAGTGCGCCATTAGTATGACAGTGCATACTAATGGTGCATCACTGGGCAGTGCGCCATTAGTATGCCGCGGTTACTAATGGCGCATCAAGAGGTGGTGCGCCATTAGTATGCCAAAGCACCTGGGTATACATGGCCCCTGGGAGGCATACTAATGGCACACCCTGGCCAATACTAATGGCGCACCCGAGGTGCGCCATTAGTATACCAGATAGTAATGGCGCACCAGGTGGTGCGCCATTAGTAAAAATTACTAATGGCATGCTATTAATGGCGCACCACAGATGCGCCACTAATAGCCATACTAGGTGCGCCATTAGTAGGGGTTTTTCTAGTAGTGCTCGCTCCGGAAATTATCCAGGGATCCGAAGACCATTTCCAGTGTGACTGAGCCTGTACAATTGGCCTCAACACCTGGTATGACGCCTTTGAAGGTCGTCTTTGTAGGTTTAATCCTTGAGGGGTCTATGCCCATCTTGCGCACTGTATCCTGATAAAGCAGGTTCAGGCTACTGCCGCCGTCCATCTGGACTCTCGTAAGGTGAAATCCATCGACGATTGGGTCTAAAACCAATGCGGCGAATCCGCCATGGCGGATACTGGTCGGATGGTCTCTTTGATCGAAAGTGATCGGGCAAGAGGACCATGGATTGAACTTCGGGGCGACTGGCTCCATCGCATATACGTCCCTTAGTGCACGCTTCTGTTCCCTCTTGGGTATATGGGTTGCGTATATCATGTTTACCGTCCGCAGTTGTGGGGGGAACCCTTCTGTCCTCTACTGTTCGGCGGCCGGGTCTCTTCCTCTTCGTCGTTGTGCAGCCCCTTGTTGTTGTTTTTGGCAATTAACTTGCCTGCCTGCTTAAATACCCAACAATCTCTGTTGGTGTGGTTAGCTGGCTTTTCGGGGGTGCCATGTATCTGGCATGAGCGGTCGAGTATTCGGTCCAAATTGGACGGACCCGGAGTGGTTCTTTTGAATGGCTTCTTCCGCTGACCGGGTTTAGAGCCTCGGAATCCGGCGTTGACTGTCGTATCCTCATTGTTGTCGCCGTTAACGCGGCGTTTGTTTTTGCTTCGTCGTGACCTGCCGTTGTGGTCCTTGGTATCCGGACTGCCAGCATTTTTACTGAGGTTGTTGCTGCGAGCTAGCCAGCTATCCTCTCCCGCACAGAAGCGGGTCATTTATGATGTGAGGGCTGCCATGGATTTCGGCTTTTCCTGTCCTAGGTGCCGGGCTAGCCACTCGTCGCGGATGTTATGTTTGAAGGCTGCGAGGGCCTCTGCATCCGGACAGTCGATGATTTGATTTTTCTTTGTTAAGAACCATGTCCAGAATTACCTGGCCGATTCGTCTGGCTGCTGGATTATGTGGCTTAGGTCATCGGTGTCTGGTGGTCGCACATATGTGCCCTGGAAGTTGTCGAGGAATGTGGATTCCTGGTCCTCCCAACACCCAATTGACTCTGTGGGCAAGCTGTTAAGCCAATGTCGAGCTGGTCCTTTAAGCTTGAGTGGGAGATATTTGATGGCATGGAGATCGTCTCCGCGGGCCATATGGATATGAAGGAGATAATCTTCGATCCAAACCGCGGGGTCTATTGTGCCATCGTAGGATTCAATGTTGACGGGTTTAAACCCTTCAGGGATTTGATGATCCATTACTTCGTCTGTGAAGCATAGTGGGTGTGCGGCGCCTCTTTATTGAGCAATGTCACGTCGTAGCTCCAGAGAGCGTTGTCTGCTGTGTTCGGCCCGGCCGGAGTTGCTGTATCCGGCGCGAAGGTATTCGTCGTGGGTCGTGGGGCGCCCTCGTGATCCATAGATAGATCTGGATTGCCTTGCTTTGTCCTCCAATATATCCCGCAAGTCCGGCGCGTTCCCTCGTGGCTTCGTACTTTTTGAGCGATACCGGGGTACGGTCTTGGTGGAGGGCCTCGGTGCCTCTCTGTCCCGACCACAGGGTGGTCGGTCTGCCGTATTGTGCGCTGGTGATGAAGGTATATATGCTTCCTCCTCTAGTCGGGGGAGCAACTTGCGTTTTGGGTAGCTCTTGGAGGGGCGTTCGAGTTCGTACTCTTCGACCGCGAGGACCTCGGTCCATCTGTCGGCCAGCAGGTCTTGATCAGCTTGAAGCTGCTGCTACTTTTTCTTTAGGCTATTTGTTGTGGCCATTAGCCTGCGTTTGAAACGCTCTTGTTCGACGGATCCTCAGGCACGACGAATTCGTCGTCGTCGAGGCTTGCCTCGTCTCCGGAGGGAGGTATGTAATTATCATCCTCGACCTCTTCATCTGCCGCTCTCTTGTGAGGGCTTGCTTCTGCATCCTCCTACGCTGAATCCTGCAGGAGGGGATTGTCTTCGGCACTTTCTGAGGTGTTATTATCTCCTGTGCCGGAATCTCCATTCTTGCTTTGGCGGGATTTAGAGCGGCGCCGTTGACGTCGGCGCTTGGGCTGTTTCTTTAAGGAATCTGCCTTCGCTGCTTCTTCGCCGTCCCCATCTTTTAGGGTGTCCACCATGTATATGTCGTATGACGAGGTGGTCTTCCAGTGCCCTGTAGGCGCTGGTTCTTTATCGTCTCCGGCATCGTCGTCCATACCGTCGATGTCTTCGGAGTCGTAGTCTAGCATGTCGGTTAGATCGTCCACAGTGGCTACAAAGTGGCTGGTGGGTGGGCTTTGAATTTCTTCGTCGTCCGCATCCCAACCATCCTGGCCATAGTCCGGCCAGGGCTCTCCGGATAGCGAGAGATGCTTTAGCGAATTTAAGATGTCGCCAAAGGGTGAGTGCTGAAAGATGTCCGTAGCGGTGAACTCCATGATCGGCGCCCAATCAGATTCGATTCGCAGGGGCGTAGGAGGTTCGGAGTCCGCTAGGGAGTCCGGCACCTCGGAGTCGCGAGCTTTATAAGGGACAAGGTCAGTGTTCGGCTCCATCGCCGTGGAAGTCGCAGCTCCCGAGGCGGTGTCCAGCCACCCGTCCTCGATCCGCGCAATCAGCTCCGGACTATGGGTCGAAGCGGATTCGTGTGCGGCCTCCAAGGTACTGTCCGGCGGCAGAGTTAGATCATGCCCATCGTGACAGTGTGGCACGCTCGGCTGCGGATCGGATCCATCGAAGATCAAGTTTCCGCGGATATCCGCCATGAAGTTTAGGCTTCCAAATCTAACCTGATGGCCAGGGGCGTAGCTTTCGATCTGCTCCAGATGGCCAAGTGAATTGGCCCGCAATGCGAAGCCGCCGAACATGAAGATCTGTCTGGGGAGAAAAGTCTCACCCTGGACGGCGTTATTGTTGATTGAAGAAGCCATCAAGCCTATCGGTGACGACACAGAGGAACTCTCAATGAAGGCACCAATGTCGGTGTCAAAACCGGCGGATCTCGGGTAGGGGGTCCCGAACTGTGCGTCTAGGAGGATGGTAACAGGAGACAAGGGACACGATGTTTTTACCCAGGTTCGGGCCCTCTCGATGGAGGTAAAACCCTACTCCTGCTTGATTGATATTGATGATATGGGTAGTACAAGAGTGGATCTACCACGAGATCAAGGAGGCTAAACCCTAGAAGCTAGCCTATGGTATGATTGTTGTAATGGTTGTTCGTCCTACGGACTAAAACCCTCCAGTTTATATAGACACCGGAGAGGGCTAGGGTTACACAGAGTCGGTTACAATGGTAGGAGATCTACATATCCGTATCGCCAAGCTTGGCTTCCACGCCAAGGAAAGTCCCATCCGGACACAGGACGAAGTCTTCAATCTTGTATCTTCATAGTCTTGGAGTCCGGCCGATGATGATAGTCCGGCTATGCGGACACCCCCTAGTCCAGGACTCCCTCACCCTTCTTACGAAGGGGCCGCCTGCCGGACTCCGGAACCACTGCGGGTTCTGACATAGAGTCCGTCGCAAAGTCCGGGAGGCTGCCTTGTGGCACCTCCGGAGCCTCCTCCTGATGGGTCCCCTCCTGGGATCCCACCTCGACGTCGTCAGCGTCACGAGGGGTGGAGGCGGTCGGAATGGAATCCACGTCCGACGGAGGCAAGGACCCGCTCGATGAAGCGGGAAGATCATCATCGGCCGGACTACAGGCAGTGTGCGGCATTAGAAGGACACTATGTGACACAAAAGATAAATTATAAATCATTCAGGAATCCGGATACTTACGATCTTGCCGGAGGCCTGGCCCTTGAGGGCCACTCTTCGTCGCCAACGCTGGCGTTGGCGGAGCTGTCCGGGGGAAGGGTCCTTCCCCTCTTGGACCCTTCGGCCTCCCCCGTTGGGGAAGCCTTCCTCTTCCTCTCTCCCTCCTCTGGGAGAGAGTCTTCTTCCTCCTCCTCACCTTCGGGGGAGGAGTCCGCCGCGGAGTCATCGGACGATGAGTCCGATACCACCTGGCGCCGGGAACTCCTTCGGGTTCCCGCGGCCTTCTTCTTGGCCTTCTTCTCCGGCACCACATAAAGCGCCGGGACCAGCAGCCCCGTTAAACGGGCGTCTGCTAGGTCTTCGGGAAGGGGAGCCGGACAGTCTACCTGTCCGGACGTCCTCTGCCAGTCCTGTCAAAGGCATTGGGAGTTTTAAATCCCACATAGATTCAAACTATGAAAGAAAATAAATGTCTCATAGAGGATAACAAAGCTTACCTCGCCGGCCGGGCGCTTGGTGCTGAATCCGCGGTCTTCCGTCGCGGATGCGGGGGCTTCTCCGCCCGTGAACAGCACTCTCCAGGCAGCTTCGTACGTCGTGTCGAAGAGCCCGCTCAAGGCCTGGTGCTGTGCCGGATTGAACTCCCACAAATTGAAGGCCTGTTGTTGGCAGGGGAGAATTCGGCGGACGAGCATGACCTGGATCACGTTGACAAGCTTGAGCTTCTTGTTCACCAAGGTCTGGAGACTGGACTGGAGTCCGGTCAGCTCCTCCGAACTGCCCCATAGCAAGCCCTTCTTTTTCCAGGAGGTGAGCTGCATAGGGGCACCAGATCTGAACTCGGGGGCCGCTGCCCATTTAGGGTCCCGCGGCTCGGTGATATAGAACCATCCCGATTGCTACCCTTTGATGGTTTCCACAAAGGCACCCTCGAGCCAGAGGACGTTGGGCATCTTGCTCACCATGGCGCCTCCGCACTCCGCTTGGACGCCCTTCACTACCTTCAGCTTGACGTTGAAGGTCTTGAGCCACAAGCCGAAGTGGGGCCGGATGCAGAGAAATGCCTCGCACACGACGATAAACGCCGAGATGTTGAGGATGAAGTTTGGCGCCAGATCGTGGAAATCCAGGCCGTAGTAGAACATGAGCCCCCAGACGAAGGGATGAAGTGGGAAGCCCAGTCCGCGGAGGAAGTGGGGAAGGAATACGACCCTCTCATGGGGCCTGGGGGTGGGGATGAGCTGCCCCTCGTCAGGCGGCCGGTGCGCGATGTCGCTGGAAAGGTATCCGGCGCCGCGCAACTTTTCGATGTGCTCCTCCGTAACGGAGGAGGCCAACCACTTGCCTCCCGCTCCGGACATGCCTAGAGGAGGTTGAGGCGAGATGTGCGGACTTGGGCGCTGGAGCTCGAGTGCGCGAAGATGGATAAGCAAAGGAGGAAGAAGGCGTAGGTAAAAGGTGGATCCTTATCCCCTTATATATAGGCGGACGGAGACTATGCGTCCCCACCGGCCTGGTAAAACTCGCTTATCTCCCAAGCGCCACCATCAATGGCGCGGTTGGGTTACCCACGTCCGTATTGATGGGAATCCCGGAATAAGGGGAACACAATCTCTGCTTCGACAAGACGTGCCAAGGAAACCGCTTCGCTAAACGCGTTGAGGTGGTATAATAAAAAACGATTCAAGTAAAGGCTTGGTGGTGGTATGACGTCATGCCACAAAAAACATCAGCAGATTGAACTTGTGTACATATTATTCTCTCTACAGTGGAATGTGGAAATTATTTTGCAGAGCCGGACACTATCCTGGTGTTCACAATCTTCTATGAATTATTCGGAGGAGGAACCCGCCTTGCAATGCCGAACAATATGCGCGCCGGACTCATCGTCATTGAAGCCTGGTTCAGGGGCTACTGAGGGAGTCCTGGACTAGGGGTGTCCGGATAGCCGGACTATCATCGTCAGCCGGACTCCAAGACTATGAAGATACAAGATTGAAGACTCCGTCCCGTGTCCGGATGGGACTTCCCTTGGCGTGGAAGGCAAGCTTGGCGATACGGATATGTAGATCTCCTACCATTGTAACCGACTCTGTGTAACCCTAGCCCTCTCCAGTGTCTATGTAAACCGGAGGGTTTTAGTCCGTAGGACAACACAACCATTACAACAATCATACCATAGGCTAGCTTCTAGGGTTTAGCCTCCTTGATCTCGTGGTAGATCCACTCTTGTACTACCCATATCATCAATATCAATCAAGCAGGAGTAGGGTTTTACCTCCATCGAGAGGGCCCGAACCGGGTAAAAACATCGTGTCCCTTGTCTCCTGTTACCATCCGCCTAGACGCACAGTTCGGGACCCCCTACCCGAGATCCGCCGGTTTTGACACCGAAACCTGGGAAGAACACGAGGCAAGGGCGCTATTCCATGGTATGAGGGGTTTTCAGACTAGAACACTGACTACAAAACCCGTGCAGGAAAGAAGATTGCGGAGGAGAAGAAGAGGAAGATGGAGGAGGAGCAGAGGAAGCGGGACTATGAACGTCTTCAAGGCCTAGAAGCAAGTCAAGCGGAATTGGCAGTCAAATTCCAGCGGCAGCAAGAGCAGATCGACTCACTTACCCAGCAAAGGGGGTCTCAGCAGCTGCAGCAGCTAGCGGATGATCCATCATTGGATAGCACCGCCCCATCCATGCCGAGAACCAGCGTGGCTTCCACCCCGGACGACGCAATGCTGGGTAGATACCCCGTGGATGACATCACGGAGAACACTAACTGCGAGCTACACGTCAAAATGAAGAACATATCCATGAAGGTGGCGGACGGCGTTGCTTTTACAAATCCCCCCGAGGCAACCTTCCATTGCAACCCGATTCCAGCGGGCTATGCTCGTGTCTTGGTTGATGAGGTGGTGGACCCACCATATTCGGAGCTACATCTTGACATTCCTGGAGGTGACGACGAGCGCTTACTCAGAGAGGCCAAACATTGTATCATCCTATGGAAAAAGGATTGCATCATCTTTCGGAGGCCACCGACACCGCGTCAGCCGACTCCTCGTCGAAGTCCGCCACCGAGTCAGCAGACTCCCGCTCCTGCAAGTCCACCAAGTCCGGCAAAGTGTCAGGCCACTCCTTCTCCAAGTCCGGCAAAGTGTTAGGCCACTCCTCCTCCTCCAAGTCCACCACAGCATCAGACGTCCACTCCTCCTCCAAGTCCGGCACAACCTCAGGCCACTCCTCCTCCAAGTCCGGCACAGCTTCAGGCCACTCCTCCTCGTCCAACTCAGCCCCGTCAGCTGTCTCTGCCGCCTCAGCAATCGCAGAAGAGACACCCCGCAGCTATGGTGCGTAGAGGTACGAGTCGAGGTAGTACAGGAAGTACAGGCGGAGGCAAGCGATATAAATATGGTCCAAGCCTCACACCTCTTCCGCAGAGGCCTTATGACAGGTCCGAGGAGGAAAACGCAGCCATATCGAAGGCCGAGGTGGAAGCCCATTTTGCACCAAAACCGCCACCGCCGCCAAGGGAGAAAGTGCCTGAGGAAACGATTGACCTTTTCATTCGTATGGCTCAACCACCAGCTCCCAAGCCTGTTGACACAGACTATGAGCGCCACATCAGGAAGTTAAATCGAGCACGTCTACGTAAGGAGGTGAGCTCGGGATCGAGCAAACAACAAGCAGCTGTCAAAAAATGCGGGAAAACCATTCCCCAGCTGGGAGAACAGGCGGCGCAATCGATCCCCTCGCTTGTTGTGCCAACAACACGTGACAGTACGCGCGCCCAATATTATTGTGGGCAAACAGTTTACGTTCCCGAGGTGGGCAATGTGGTAATAACCAAGGACCATATAATGCAGGCTGAAGTTCTCAACATCACTGTTGTACAACTCCTCGAGATCGAGCCCATGCCTGTGCTTAGAGAGGATGAAATAAAACGGAAATATGTCCGGGGCCAACCTTTGGTCGAGCCAGACAAGGTCAAGAACCTCCCAACGAGAATGTATGAATTGCATCAATGGTACATGAACATTACCAAGATTTCCAATCGATTGTCCCTCATGGTGAATGTCAAGGAGGAGCACTACTTCCATGAGAAAGCTTTGTCCGTTGAGTATTCTGAACTGTTTCAGTTATACAATCAATACGCACTCGACAAATCTATCGTCAGTTGCTATTGTCTGTAAGTGATTTCTTTCTGTAATTTAAGTCTCAAGCTAGCTGTAGTGATCCTTTTGATCAATCATTACCTGTAATTATCCTCACTATATTCTTTTCTGTGGTATTATGCAGGATGAAGATGTATGAAATGAGAAAAGGTGGACGCTTTGGCATTGGGTTCATTGACCCAAACACCGTTAATGAATACACATGGCTAATAAATCCACATCATCAAAAGGACGTAGAGGACAACATGCTAGAGTTCTTGAAGCGCCTCAAATACAATGAAGATATACTACTTCCTTACAACTTCCAGTGAGTCACACTGTCTTGTACTACAAATTCTCTGTTTTTGCCTACTAGCTAGCTACATGTTTTTGCTTACATATGCCCGCTTAATTAAGACATGCAAACGTGTGTGCATGCAGATTTCACTGGATCTTGTGTAACATTAAAGTTGACGCCGGAACAGTTGAAATACTGGACTCACTACTCGAAGCAAATACGGACTATAACATCTTGTTTGGGATAGTCAACAGGTAATTTCAATCATTATTAACTATATATCTCGGCCTATTTAGTTCGTCATTTCATGATATGAACTATTTAATAACCCCTTTATTCATTTTCTTTGTCGGCGGGCAGGGCTTGGGCAAGGTTCATGAGCGTCACGGAAGGCGAATGGAAAAAAAAGCTTAAATGGTTTCGACCCAAGGTAAGTAATTAAGTAGTACTAGCTAGATAGCTAGCTGCCATCTCTTTAATTATCATGCTTGATTAATTATTATCTGATCAAATTCCATTCTCGTAAAGGCCCTGAAGCAGGCGCAAGGGACTGATCTGTGTGCATTCTGCGTTTGCGAGAACATTCGCATGATGGCGTCCGAAAGGAGCAGATCTCAAAGACAGGAATGGGTACACTTGTCAGAACACTATTCACAATATTTACACCATTATTGATATCTAGTCACACAAATAATACACATGCATATTGATCTCCTTCTTAACAGTTCAAAGAGGTGCGGGAGAAGCTCCTAGAAACGGAGCGCGTAGAAGCACTTCAAGAGGAAATAGCGGGATTTTTGCTCGACCAGGTCATAAATCCGAAGGGAGAATACTATTACCCGCTACTGCCCCCATGAAAACCACTTCCAATTGTCATCGTGCTCCGAAGGCACCAATTAGGCTAATGCCACTGGCTCCGAAGGAAACATGCATATGTAGGAGAAATTGTATATAGCTATACATGTGTGTATGAGTGAATTAATTAATATGGTGGTTTGTGAGACATTGATGATATATATATGCTTGATTGGTTCCACTAGAAATTCTATATATATATATATATATATATATATATATATATATATATATATATATATATATATATATACATGCATAACATGTACAATGTGTAGTATCGTAAAATACCAGCAAACGAAAAAGAATTAAAACAGAAACACAAAATTAAATGAAAAAGAAATCATAAAACTAAAAAAAACCCAAACCTTATAGTACCGGTTGGTCTTACCAACCGGTACTAAAGGGCTCCAGGCCCCCGGAGCTGGCTCGTGCCACGTGGTTGCCCTTTAGCACCGGTTCGTGATGAACCGGTACTAAAGGGGGGGCCTTTAGCGCCCACACTTTAGTGCCGGTTATGGAACCGACACTAAAGGGCCTTACGAACCGGTGCTATTGCCCGGTTCTGCACTAGTGGATAGCTAATCATATCTACCATTTATGTGCGTCTATGATTAGATATATCACCAAATTGGAGTCCTTGAGAGTTGGTTGTGTGCATGGAAGATTATCTCGATCACTAGATTGGGGTCCGGTGGAGGTGGGCTCATGAATAGTACTTCTTGAGGTTTGTCCTATTTCAGTCCCACTAGAACTGTCGTAAGTGATCCGTCAAACTTAAAATCTGACTAGTTGTTTGAAACCTTCTTTTTTTCAATTAACATAGCATATAGATTGAAAAGAGTTGTTCCTTTTCTATTCCTTATTTCTATTTAATCCTAATCATTCTTTTTCTCTTGTTTTAATTGCGAAGCAGCATGGAATCCATGGGATGTGCGGTCACTAATCGTTTGCACCAGTTGTGTTGGTTTATGATTAGATTTATCAGCAAATTGGAGTCCGTCAGAGCAGGTTGTGTGGGTGCACGATTAGATCTATCACTACATTGGGGTCAGGTGGAGGTGGGCTCATCAATAGTACTAGTTGAGGTCGGTCCTATTTCAATGCCACCAGAACTGTCGTACTTGATCTTCCCACCTTAAGATCTGACTAGTTGTTTGAAGCATCTTTTTTTTTCAATTATAGCATATAGGTTGATCATAGCAGTTTGTTTTCTATTCTTTATGTCTAGTTAATCCTGGCCATTCCTTTTCCTCGTTTTACTTGCGAAGCAGCGTGGAATCCATGGGATGTGCCATCGCTAATAATCTCTACAAGCTATGTGCGTTTATCATTAGATCTATCGCAAAATTGGTGTTCTTGAGAGTTGGTTGTGTGCGTGCATGATTAGGTCGATCACTAGATTGGGGTCCCATGGAGGTAGGCTCATGAATAGTACTACATGAGGTTTCTCCTATTTCAATCCCACCAGAACTGACGAACGTTGATCTATCAGACTTAAGATCTGACTAGTTGTTTGGAACCTTCTTTTGTTTAATTAACATAGCATCTAGATTGATGAGAGCTTTTCCTTTTCTGTTTATCATGGTCGTCCCTTTTCTTCTGTTTAATTGCGAACTAGCGAAGTAGCGGAGAATCCATGTGATGTGTG
Source organism: Triticum aestivum (assembly GCF_018294505.1). NCBI lineage: Eukaryota > Viridiplantae > Streptophyta > Magnoliopsida > Poales > Poaceae > Triticum > Triticum aestivum. The sequence goes on along the minus strand of NC_057813.1, from coordinate 686,497,771 downwards.
ATTGCTAATCGTCTCTACCAACTATTTGCGTTTATGATTGGATCTATCAGCAAAATGGAGTCCGTGAGAGTAGGTTGTGTGCGTTCATGATTAGATCGATCACAAGATTGGGGTCTGGTAAAGGTGTGCTCATGAATAGTACTACTGGAGGTCTGTCCTATTTCAATCCCACCAGAACTGTCCTATGTGATCTGTCAAACTTAAGATTCAATTAGTTGTATGGAACCTCCTTTTTCTCAATTAACATAGCATATAGATTGATCAGACTCATTGCTTTTTCTATTCTATATTTCTAGTTAATCTTGGTCGTTCCTTTTCTCCTATTTTAATTGCAAAGCAGCGTAGAATCCATGGGATGTGCGATGGCTAATCATATCTACCATCTATGTGCGTTTATGATTAGATATATCACTTGAGAGTTGGTTGTGTGCATGGAAGATTATATCGATCACTAGATTGGGGTCCGGTGGAGGTGGGCTCATGAATAGTACTTCTTGAGGTTTGTCCTATTTCAGTCCCACTAGAACTGTCGTAAGTGATCCGTCAAACTTAATATCTGAGTAGTTGTTTGAAACCTTCTTTTTTTCAATTAACATAGCATATAGATTGAAAAGAGTTGTTCCTTTTCTATTCCTTATTTCTAGTTAATCCTAGTCATTCCTTTTATCTTGTTTTAATTGCGAAGCAGCATGGAATCCATGGGATGTGCGGTCACTAATCGTCTGTACCAGTTGTGCTGGTTTATGATTAGATTTATCAGTAAATTGGAGTCCGTCAGAGCAGGTTGTGTGGGTGCATGATTAGATCTATCACTAGATTGGGGTCAGGTGGAGGTGGGCTCATCAATAGTACTAGTTGAGGTCGGTCCTATTTCAATGCCACCAGAATTGTCGTAGTTGATCTCCCCACCTTAAGATCTGACTAGTTGTTTGAAGCATCTTTTTTTTCAATTATAGCATATAGGTTGATTATAGCATTTTGTTTTCTATTCTTTATGTCTAGTTAATCCAGGCCATTGCTTTTCCTCAGTTTTATTTGCGAAGCAGCATGGAATCCATGGGATGTGCCATTGCTAATCATCTCTACCAGCTATGTGCGTTTATTATTAGATCTATCGCAAAATTGGTTCTTGAGAGTTGGTTGTGTGCGTGCATGATTAGGTCGATCACTAGATTGGGGTCCCATGGAGGTAGGCTCATGAATAGCACTACATGACATTTCTCCTATTTCAATCCCACCAGAACTGACGAACATTGATCTATCAGACTTAAGATCTGACTAGTTGTTTGGAACCTTCTTTTGTTTAATTAACATAGCATCTAGATTGATGAGAGCTTTTCCTTTTGTGTTTATCATGGTCGCCCCTTTTCTTCTGTTTAATTGCGAACTAGCGAAGTAGCGGAGAATCCATGTGATGTGTGATCGCTAATCGTCTCTACCAACTGTTTGCGTTTATGATTAGATCTATCAGCAAAATGGAGTCCGTGAGAGTAGGTTGTGTGCGTTCATGATTAGATCGATCACAAGATTGGGGTCCGGTAAAGGTGTGCTCATGAATAGTACTACTAGAGGTCTGTCCTATTTCAATCCCACCAGAACTGTCCTATGTGATCTGTCAAACTTAAGATTGAATTAGTTGTATGGAACCTCCTTTTTCTCAATTAACATAGCATATAGATTGATCAGACTCATTGCTTTTTCTATTCTATATTTCTAGTTAATCGTGGTCGTTCCTTTTCTCCTATTTTATATGCAAAGCAGCGTAGAATCCATGGGATGTGCGATGGCTAATCATATCTACCATCTATGTGCGTTTATGATTAGATATATCACTTGAGAGTTGGTTGTGTGCATGGAAGATTATCTCGATCACTAGATTGGGGTCCGGTGGAGGTGGGCTCATGAATAGTACTTCTTGAGGTTTGTCCTATTTCAGTCCCACTAGAACTGTCGTAAGTGATCCGTCAAACTTAATATCTGACTAGTTGTTTGAAACCTTCTTTTTTTCAATTAACGTAGCATATAGATTGAAAAGAGCTGTTCCTTTTCTATTCCTTATTTCTAGTTAATCCTAGTCATTCCTTTTCTCTTGTTTTAATTGCGAAGCAGCATGGAATCCATGGGATGTGCGGTCACTAATCGTCTGTACCAGTTGTGTTGGTTTATGATTAGATTTATCAGCAAATTGGAGTCTGTCAGAGCAGGTTGTGTGGGTGCATGATTAGATCTACCACTAGATTGGGGTCAGGTGGAGGTGGGCTCATCAATAGTACTAGTTGAGGTCGGTCCTATTTCAATGCCACCAGAATTGTCGTAGTTGATCTCCCCACCTAAAGATCTGACTAGTTGTTTGAAGCATCTTATTTTTCAATTATAGCATATAGGTTGACCATAGCATTTTGTTTTCTATTCTTTATGTCTAGTTAATCCAGGCCATTCCTTTTCCTCAGTTTTATTTGCGAAGCGGCGTGGAATCCATGGGATGTGCCATTGCTAATCATCTCTACCAGCTATGTGCGTTTATTATTAGATCTATCGCAAAATTGGTGTTCTTGAGAGTTGGTTGTGTGCGTGCATGATTAGGTCGATCACTAGATTGGGGTCCCATGTAGGTAGGATCATGAATAGTACTACATGAGGTTTCTCCTATTTCAATCCCACCAGAACTGACGAACGTTGATCTATCAGACTTAAGATCTGACTAGTTGTTTGGAACCTTCTTTTGTTTAATTAACATAGCATCTAGATTGATGAGAGCTTTTCTTTTCTGTTTATCATGGTCGTCCCTTTTCTTCTGTTTAATTGCGAACTAGCGAAGTAGCGGAGAATCCATGTGATGTGTGATTTCTAATCGTCTCTACCAACTGTTTGCGTTTATGATTAGATCTATCAGCAAAATGGAGTCTGTGAGAGTAGGTTGTGTGCATTCATGATTAGATCGATCACAAGATTGGGGTCCGGTAAAGGTGTGCTCATGAATAGTACTACTGGAGGTCTGTCCTATTTCAATCCCACCAGAACTGTCCTATGTGATCTCTCAAACTTAAGATTCAATTAGTTGTATGGAACCTCCTTTTTCTCAATTAACATAGCATATAGATTGATCAGACTCATTGCTTTTTCTATTCTATATTTCTAGTTAATCTTGGTCGTTCCTTTTCTCCTATTTTAATTGCAAAGCAGCGTAGAATCCATGGGATGTGCGATGGCTAATCATATCTACCATCTATGTGCGTTTATGATTAGATATATCACTTGAGAGTTGGTTGTGTGCATGGAAGATTATCTCGATCACTAGATTGGGGTCCGGTGGAGGTGGGCTCATGAATAGTACTTCTTGAGGTTTGTCCTATTTTAGTCCCACTAGAACTGTCGTAAGCGATCCATCAAACTTAATATCTGACTAGTTGTTTGAAACCTTCTTTTTTTCAATTAACATAGCATATAGATTGAAAAGAGGTGTTCCTTTTCTATTCCTTATTTCTAGTTAATCCTAGTCATTCCTTTTCTCTTGTTTTAATTGCGAAGCGGCATGGAATCCATGGGATGTGCGGTCACTAATCGTCTGTACCAGTTGTGTTGGTTTATGATTAGATTTATCAGCAAATTGGTGTCCATCAGAGCAGGTTGTGTGGGTGCATGATTAGATCTATCACTAGATTGGGGTCAGGTAGAGGTGGGCTCATCAACAATACTAGTTGAGATCGGTCCTATTTCAATGCCACCAGAATTGTCGTACTTGATCTCCCCACCTTAAGATCTGACTAGTTGTTTGAAGCATATTTTTTTCAATTATAGAAAATAGGTCGATCATAGCAGTTTGTTTTCTATTCTTTATGTCTAGTTAATCCTGGCCATTCCTGTTCCTCAGTTTTATTAGCGAAGTAGCATGGAATCCATGGGATGTCCCATCGCTAATCATCTCTACCAGCTATGTGCATTTATCATTAGATCTATCGCAAAATTGGTGTTCTTGAGAGTTGGTTGTGTGCGTGCATGATTAGGTCGATCACTAGATTGGGGTCCCATGGAGGTAGGCTCATGAATAGTACTACATGAGGTTTCTCCTATTTCAATCCCACCAGAACTGACGAATGTTGATCTATCAGACTTAAGATCTGACTAGGTGTTTGGAACCTTCTTTTGTTTAATTAACATAGCATCTAGATTGATGAGAGCTTTTCCTTTTCTGTTTATCATGGTCGTCCCTTTTCTTCTGTTTAATTGCGAACTAGCGAAGTAGCGGAGAATCCATGTGATGTGTGATCGCTAATCGTCTCTACCAACAGTTTGCGTTTATGATTAGATCTATCAGCAAAATGGAGTCCGTGAGAGTAGGTTGTGTGCGTTCATGATTAGATCGATCACAAGACTGGGGTCCGGTAAAGGTGTGCTCATGAATAGTACTACTGGAGGTCTGTCCTATTTCAATCCCACCAGAACTGTCCTATGTGATCTGTCAAACTTAAGATTCAATTAGTTGTATGGAACCTCCTTTTTCTCAATTAACATAGCATATAGATTGATCAGACTCATTGCTTTTTCTATTCTATATTTCTAGTTAATCTTGCTCATTCCTTTTCTCCTATTTTAATTGCAAAGCAGCATAGAATCCATAGGATGTGCGATGGCTAATCATATCTACCATCTACACTACTAGGAAAAGGGCTATAGATAGGATTGATTCTAATGGCGCACCGTGGAAGCAGTGCGCCACTACTATATACTAATGGCGCACCTGCTTGTGATACGCCATTAGTGTGGAAGACACTAATGGCGCACCGTAAACAGGGTGCGCCACTAGTATGAATTATTATTTTTTCCATTTTTCCATACATACTAATGGCGCATCTGGTCCATCATGCGCCATTACTATCTATAACTACTAATGGCGCACCAAGCAGGCAGTGCGCCATTACTGTAAATTTTGTTTTATTCTTTTTTTTGCAAAACTACTAATGGGCACTTTAAATCGTAGTCTTCATTTCTCGATTGTATTTCATGGGCACTTTTTGATATCATGAATATTTTTAAATTTCATGGGCACTTTTTGAATTCATGAGGACACTTGATCTCGATTCCCCCTCCACTCGATCTCGATCCCCCTCCATCTCGATCGCACCCGCACCCTCCCCCGCTAGCTCCACCCATCGCAACCCTCCCCCGCTCCACCGCCGGAGCACCCGGCCCCCCGCACCCGCACTTTTTGAACATATTTTTTAAATTTTTTTTACTATTTTTATAAAAAATATTACTGTTATAATTTAAACAAGTTTGAACATATTTAAACACAAATAAATATAAAAAACAGCATTTAAAA
>NC_057813.1:686491641-686492414 GCF_018294505.1 Triticum aestivum | reverse complement strand
ACAAATAAATATAAAAAACTGCATTTAAAATGCATAAAAAATATTACTGTTATGATTTAAACAAGTTTGAACATATTTAAACACAAATAAATATAAAAAACACCATTCCCACTCCACCGCCGACCCCCTGCCCGCACTCTCCCCACTCCACCGCCGCCGCCGACCCCCCGCACCCTTCCCCACTCCACCGCCGCCGACGTCCCATCGCACCCTCTCCCCCGCACCCTCCCCGGCCCGCTCCACCGTCACAAATGGATGCAACTAAAATTGCAAAAAAAAACAAATTTGATTATATTTCCAAATAAGAAATTTGATGATATTTTCAAATAATAAATTTGATGATATTTTTTCATATTCATAAATATTTTGAAATAACAAATTTGATGATATTTTTTAAAAAATTATTTCTATTTTGATAAATTCTAATGGCGCACCGTGGCGGGGTGCGCCATTAGAGTGGTTGTACTTATGGCGCACTAGGGTTGCGTGCGCCATTAGATCCCTCTCCCCAGTTCACCTGTTCCCCTCTCACTGTTGCCTCCCTCCCTCCCTCGCCAGATCCACTCGACCCAACCGTACGCCGCCGCTCCCTTGCTCCGCCCCCTCCGTCCGTCGCGCCTGCACGACGTCGGTGCCGCCGCCGCCGCTGTGGTCTTGCGCTGCCCCGACGCCGCCGCCCGGACCCCCGCAGGAGTACACCCCCGCCGCCCCCGCGCCCCCCGAACGGGATCGGCCGAGCGCGCGCCGCCCGCTCCTCTCCTCTCCTCCTCCCT